>NW_024081444.1:628827-700673 GCF_003009895.1 Hyaena hyaena | reverse complement strand
GAGCACAGCCCTGCTCTTTGACTAGTTCAGTGAGTCCTGGAGAGGGAGAGAGAGGGGGAGGGAAGAAAGAGGGGGAAGGAGAGGGGGAGGAGGGAGAGGGAGAGGGGGAGGAACAGAGAGAGAGGGAGGGAGAGAGAAGAGGAGGGAGAGAAAGAGAGAGAGGGAGAGGAAGAGAGAGGGGGAGGGAGGGGGCAGAGAGAGGGGAGAGAAGGGGAGGAAGAGAGAGGGGGAGGGAGAGGGAGAGAGGAGGGACAGGGGAAGGAGAGGGGGAGGGAGGGGGGCAGAGAGGGCGTAAAGGGGGGGGAGAAGAGAAAAGAGGGGCAGAGAGGGAGAGAGATTGTGTGTGTACTGAGGGTGAGAGTGTTGGTTTGTGTTCATGAGTGTGTATGCATGTTTGAAGCTGTGAGTGGGTGTACATGTGTGTGAGTGAGTGTGGCACAGGACAGGGAGGGAAGGGATTTAGGCAGACATACTGAAAAGCCTATATGGGGCTCAGAGGTGACTATTTAACTGGTACCTGAGGGGCCAGTGCACACGCACCTAGCACCAGCACACAAAGAAAGGGTTGGTGGGGGGGACAGGGAGAGGCCTTCCCACAGAACAGACAAGATGGCCAGTCCTAGGTTGGCACGCCTGTTGGTGGCTGCCAAACCCATGCTTTGAGCACAGCATCTGGGCCACAGCTGCGTTCAGTGTGGACCTGCCTTGTGTGGGCACAGGCCAGGTGTCATTCACCCTAGCTTTCCCAGCCTTCCTGGCCCTATGAAGACTTTCTGTGAGCCCTGTTTACTGATGAGACAGAGGCTCAAAGTCCTAGCAACGGGTTCAAGTGGCAGGGCTAGAAGCCTGAAAATTCACAAGTGTACCTCCAGCTCTGGTTTTCATTCATAGCAGCCTCTGGGAGCATCCCTTCCTTTAAGATGGTAATGTTGCTGGCTCTTGTTAGGAAAGGTGCCAACTGAAAGAGAACTCTTATGTGCCCACCTTCCAGAAGCACTGGCTTTCAAGAAGTGGCCTGCCCAGTTTGGACTGAGGAGGATGTGATCAGAAATATGTAACATAGTATTTATAGTATTTAATGGCATGTATTACAAATAAATTATTTCAGGTAAATGTTTATAACCAGTCAGGGTTATGCAGGCGTCTCCTTCTTTGCAAGAATCAGCAGGGGGTGGGGCACAAGGGTGTTTTTAGTGTTCTGTAAGAAATGTGTTCATATCTATTTAAAGGAAGGTAAAAAATATTTTCTGAAAATTTTTACTTGGGGCCAAGAAATAAGTCGTTAAATGTCTTCCTTCTGGCCGCTTCACGAGGCAGTCTCTTCAGGAGAGGATTTCTGGGGCTCCAGGAGCACTCAGCCTAATGCAGCCCCCACCCCTGGTAGGAGCCAGACAGGAGCAGCCAGCACGTACCCCCTCCCCTGGCTGGGCTCTGCACTGGTGGGGAGATACACATGGAGGTCTCTGCAGAGCCCTGGGGACCGTGACTGATTTATATAAGGTTGCATATTCTTCTGTAAAGATGATGATATATTTTGAGCAACAGTTCTTAGCTTTTGCTGGAACAGCCCATGGCTTTCTCAACAGTGACGTGGAGTCGGGGAGCGCTGCCCTCCACTGCCTGAACAATGTTGTCTGGAACCCTCTGCACTGTGTTGTGTTCCCTTAAACCTCCAGTGCGGGGTTACATGGTGGAAGATCCATATAAAGGACATTTGAAACCTTCTTAGGAACTTTACTTTCACTGTGGATGAATATCAGGTGGGCAAATAAATCCGGGTCCCTGGTGGGAAGATACAGCCTCTCTGGTGGGGGGTGAAGGTGCGGAAGATACGTCAGATTGTGTTGGTTACCACAGAACGCAGTACCAGGAGTGGCCTCTCTAGATTGGTGGCTGGCCACCCCCCACCACTCCTGCTTCCCTGGCATGGTGTTTGGACATCTGGAACTCCTCACTGAAGAAGAGATAGAGCTGGTAGACATATCTAAGATTTTAATCTGTTGAGTAATTCATCCTCTGGAACCATGGTTAATCTTGATTGAGAAGCAATCCAGTTTGATTTTCTTACTCAGAAAACATGAATTTTTAACATCTGAATGAGGAAAAGTTTTGTGCTAATAGATTCTTTTGGCCACTCTAGCCCCTCCATACTGCTTATCTATATTTGACTTTCCAAAGCAGTAATTTTGGGCTCGTTTTCTTGGTTCAATAGCACTAGGCATGAGTGTCTGTGATGTTGAGTAATTGGCATTTTCTGGTCACAGACAAGGAGTCGTGGTGGTATGGTGGGAGGTGCCCAGAGGACTTGGGCTCATGTCCTGACATTCAATAGTTCTGCATAACTTTGTGTCTGTTCCCTCTTTTGTAAAATGAGGGGCTTGAAGTATCTTCTGAATTCACTTCTGATTTAGTCTCTGAGTTTGATTGAGTGCCCTATTCCTGGAGCTTTTTCCTCAGTGTAATCTGCAGAAAAGCAATAGTTTGCTAAGTATTCTCTATGCTGTCATCAGGCCAGGATGTTTTTCTGGAATCAAGTTGATATAATTAGATTGAGAATCAAGAAATCAGAATCAATGTTTCAGCATTGCTGGAATTAGCTGAGGGCTCTGAATCTCTTACCCAAAGGGGGCGGGGACAGGAATGAGATAGTCCTCTGAGACCTACATCCCAAACAGTTCAGTTTCACTCAAAACACTTCTGTGAAATACAATCCCACTGATTCTTTTCCCGAGTCTTCTATGATCATATCCCATTACATCGTTTCTAACACGTGGGCGTTCATTCTCAGACTCCAGCAGCAGGATTTTAAAGTTCTTCCCACCGCTTGATGGGTGAGAACAGTTACAGTTAATGTGGAGCCCAGAGGACAGGCACAAGTTGTGAGGCAAAGCCCGGCTGTGTCCATAACTCCACAGCAGATGGAGCCTTCAGGCAAAGTTCAGGACTGGCCCTATGAAGGAAGCGACAGTGTTCCTGTGGCTCTGTCCTTTTCTGTGCCTTGCCTGCTCTGGACATTCTTCATCAATCTGCATTCACCTGTTTATTAGGCTTCTTAGGACAAATCTGCTTTTCTAGGAAGTGATTTGATAAATTAATTCACACGAAGTTGTAAATGAATTTTATCATTCTTACTTTATGCATGTAAAGGCACAAAAGCTGTCTAACTTCATTTCCAAGTTAATGATATCATGAGTTTTTGAGAATTTTCTTTCCTCCAGGGCTCAGTACAGGGCTACAGAAATGAGTAAAACTTCTGCAGTATGTTGTTTTGCTATGCTCTGTTGGTATTACTAATCCTGTAAGATGTTATCTCTGACATATTCACAGCATCACCATGATACACATGAGGTGTGTTTCCCATTTTTAAGCTCCAGAGATGTCCTGGAGAGTATGCTCTGTAGATTTGATTTTCAGAGATCTTATCAAGTTGAGTGCTAAATGAGCCAAGCCCTTTATCTTCCTTCAGAAGGAGCTTAAAACTAAGGCTGCATTAGTAAGGAATGAGAGAATATATTTCCTCATGGCTTCACCAAACATTTGAACTTCTAAGAAGAGACTTGACATGTTCATCCTTTTTCCTCTGGTTGGAGGAGTGAAGACTCAAGGTGAATTTATGAAATCAGTTCTTTCTAGGTAGGTCTCTTTGAAAATAAAAATTGTTTGCACATGTGTTTTCTTTTGTGGCAACACAAGCTTTTTTTTCTGTGTCTTTTAGCTTGATACAGCTTAGAATTTTCTTGGGAAAGACATAGAGAACCAGTTTCCTATGTTTCCTGTTCCAGCTTCAAGATTCTAGGCATTTCCTAGTACTGTCATTAATAGTTGCTAATATTCTTTTCCCCACCTTTTTATTTTTTAATTGCATATTTAGGGACTCCATCTCTCCATTCATCCATCCATTCATCCATCCATCCATCCATCCATCCATCCATCCATCCATCCACTAATCTACCCATCCACTCACTGGTGCTGGATCTTTTGTTAGTTCTAGAAACCCCAATATAAATAAGATAGTCTATTACCTTTCTGTGCTCTTTAGTCATGTTCTAGATGAGGAGGGCTCTATGGCATGATCTGGTTAAAAGAGTCTTCAAGGGCCAGGAAACATTGTGAGCATTAAAAATGGAATTGGTGACTATCTTTAGGGAGGTTTTGTTGAAATCTTATCATAGAGACACTGATAGAGTGATTTTGATGACTTTTGACTGTGATAAATGCCTAACCCTATGCCTAGAATATTGGCTTTTTAACACACACTTGGACAGTTGATGGGTGAACAGACACCCTTATGAAACTTATTGGTGAAAAGTGTGCAAATGAAATGATAAATGTTAGTAGAGCTTTTGATTCAAGGCAAAATAGCTCAGTGGACACTTTTGTGGTTTCAATGTTAGTGATACGATACTATTTCATCATTTTTAAAGGTTTGGTACAGAAAGAACTCATCTTCTAAATGGCAGAATACTGTTACTACAAGTAGATGTTGGGTCAAATGGGACTTCTTACTTCCTTTGTGCCCAAAATAGGCAGTATTTTGGGAGGGAGAAAGATTGTCTATGCCAGAAATGTGATATCATCACAGACTTACTTTAGATGCTGAAAAATACCTTGTGGCTACCATTCCAAACTCTAGGAAGGTGTTATTTCTTTTATAAAACAGAGAGTGATTTCCAGAGCTAATTATTTCCTTCTGTCAAACAAATAGCAAATGGTCATCTAACTCTTTCATCGTGACCCAATATAACCAGCTCACCCACTTCCTTGCTCCAATTTGCTGCATTGTTACAGAGAAGGTCTGTGGATTTCAGTACAACATCCTTTAGAAAGTATGGCCAAAAGTTCTTGCTGTTTCACCAGGAGGAGTAGGAAGAGGTTGGAGCTGACACACAGTTTTGTGTGTAAATAGGAATCTCATTGATGAAAATGACACTGCTTTCTGCACAAGATATCTACAGGAATATTAACAGTTGGGTGTTACTTGCTGTTGACCTTGATAGATATTTTACAACCTGGGGCTATAACAATCTCAGGAATTTCCCTGCATCATTTTCCTCCTTATCATTAGAAACACCACCAGTGGCACTGAAATGCCTTTTGTCATGATCCTGCCCCATAGAGATCCCTAAATCTGATCGTTTATTTGAAAGTAACTGCTCTGCACTTTGGCTACATTGGGAAGGGCTTCTCACTTGGTGAACACCCAGAGGAATTTCACTATCTGCCTCTCACCTCCTCCATTCAGCACATCTATGAAAAGTGATCATCTTTTCTTAGCTTTTGTTCCCCAAATTCTGGATTGAAGGCAGGGACTTCATACGTAGGGAGAATAAGTGGACAGTAAATGGGTACAAAGCAGACAAAGAGTGAGAGGCAGTGTATTTGCCCCTTACATTGGACACAAAGGGTTGTGTCATCTGGATAATGTCTGAAAGGCCCAGAACAATGATTGCTGGTCAATAAAATGCTCTTAGAGTGATCTAACCTAAAAAATCTCTCCATATACTCAATCTGAAGAACCAGTGTTGAGACCAGCATTGACCTTTGGCTTTCCCACTCTTGGATTTCTTTTCAACATCCATTTATTCACCGACTTCTCTGTGTATCAAATGCTCATGGGGTGTCTGCTCTGTGTCCTGCAGTGTGCTCTTAGAGGCAGAGGTAGAGGCAGCGAGGAGGGTGAAGTGGACAGATGGTTTTCATGTGGTAAGATGGAACAGTCATGGGAACACTAGTGTGAAGAAGTTTGGGACTCTTGTAGGCCTGCTGGATGCATGGCATTGGAATGGCATTTACATAGTTGAGAGTCAGGATTCCCAGAGGAATGATTGGAGTGTCACGTTCAGTTTCATAGCAGCTTGAGTTCCGTACTTCAGAAGATCAGCTCACTGCCCACCCATTGGGATTTTAGGCATTTCAGTACAACCCTCTGCTGTGTCCTCCTCCAACCAGAGTAGGTAACTGAAATTTTGCCATTAAACATTCATTCATTAGGTGTCATAGTTTTGGTTCACTCCTTGGTTAAAATTTAACTTAGGGAGGAACCATCTTAACAGTTCATGTGGATATCACATGGCTGTTCAGTATCATGTGGATATCACATGGCTGTTCAAGAAAGAAGTTTGGATGAAGGGTGGGTGGAGAGTGGAGGGAACAGTTTGTGCTGACTTGACTTTATTCCTTGAAATAGAAACTTGAAGTCCTTCACAGTGACCTCTAGCACAGGACCATGTGGTAGCTCTGATGACCACTGTTGAGTGGGGACAGGCCTGAATCATTTACACGTACAATCTATTCTGATGTTTCCTATTGTCCTTCAGAAGGGCTAAATCTATGGAATCCTCACCTGCAGGGCGAATCCTTGTCTCTTATATTTATTGATGCAGAGTCAGAGTCTCATGGTGATGGTGGTATGGAAGGCAAACATCAGCACTAAAGGGATTGTGTAAGGGAGATGTGGGACACACTAACTCAGGGGTAAGAATGAGCCCCCAGAACTCACCTCACCTATTGCCTCTGTTGGTGGATAAATTGGAAACTCTGAGAAGGTTAATGGGTCATTTGCCAAATTCAGGGAAAGACCATACTCAAGGCTCCTGACTTCTAGTCTATTAGCCCACAGTGACTAAGCAAGGTATCCTGCCCTGGGGGGAGCTCCTTTCACCTGGTACCCAGGGTACTGGAGTACCTTGCCAAAAGGTACCAATATTCCATCCTACCCTGTGAAAAGCAGGGAAAGGCTGTCTGTAAAGGGCTGGTAGGTACTAACACATCATTTGTGGTGGCTAGGCTTCTCTGTCCTGACCAACTGTAGAAACAGCCAGAGAATGAGCTTGAGGGGGAAGGATTTTTCCTTCCACTTTTTTGAAGGTGGAGAAATTTGCCACAATGTAAACTGAGGTCAAGGCCTTAGCTCTAGATGGTAGTGTTGGGAGTTTGATTTGTGGAGGTGGTCAATCCAGGTCAGTTAGCAGGCATGACTGTGAGCACTCTAAGGAAGTAGATCACATCTGATTCCACTGGGCTGTGCCTGTGTTCATAGCACAGTGCCTGTGTTCAGAGCAGGGGCTGTCCAGCCAGCGGACAGATGCTTATTGAATAAATAAAATATGTTACATCTTCAACTTAGTCTCTACTGTGTTACGGTATAGTATGGTGTGGAACAATACAATGCAGTGTAGCACAGCATAATATACTACAGTAGTGCAGAGTAAAATAGTACAGTCTAGTATAGCATAACAAGGTCCAGTGTAGTATAGTACAGTAGATGGTATAGTATGACACAGTTACAGTCCAATATATTATAGTACAGTATATTAGAACACAGAGCAGAATAGTATACAGTGTAGTGCAGCACAGTACTATTGTAGTGCCTGTAGTACAGTGACTGCAGCATAGCAGTGTAACATAGTATAACACAGTCAAGTGTGGTAGAGTATAGTATATGATATAGTAGGATACAGTAGAGTCCAATATATGACAGTACAGTTCTCTAGAGCACAGTTCACAATAGTATACAGTATAGTGCAGCACAGTACTGCTATAGAGCCTGCAGTACAGTTACTACAGTATAGCACAGTATAGAATAGTATAACACAGTCTGTGGTAGTAGAGTACAGTATATAGTATAGTATGATGCAGTACAGTCCAATATATTATAGTACAGTATACTAGAGCACAGAGCATAATAGTATATGCTTTCTTCTCTGATCTGTGTGCCTTTATTTCCTTTTCTTGCCTGGTTGCACTGGCTAGAACTTCAGCACTATGTTGAATAAGAGTGGCTATCTTTGCCTTGTCCATAGTCTTAGGAAGAAAGCATTCAGTCATTTATTACTAAGCATAATATTAACGGATAGTATAACACACTCCACGGAAATATAGTACAGTATGTGGTAGAGTATAATACAGTACAGTCCAATATATTACGGTACAGTTCATTAGAACAGAGCAGAATAGTATACATTATAGTGCAGCACAGTACTGCCATAGTGCCTGCAGTACAGTGACTACAGTATGACACAGTGCAGCATAGTATAGTATAACACAGTCAAATGAATGAGAGTATAGTATATGGTACCAGTACCATCCAATATATTAGAGTACAGTTCACTATAGCACAGAGCACAATAGTATACAGTATAGTGCAGCACAGTACTGCCGTAGTGCCAGCAGTACAGTGACTACAGTATGACACAGTACAGTATAGTATAGTACAGTACAGTATAACACAGTCTAGTGTAGTAGAGTACAGTATATAGTACAGTGTGATACAGTACCGTCCAATATATTATAGTACTGTATTTTAGAGCTCAGAGCCGAATAGTATACAGAATAGTGCAGCAGACCTCTGCCGTAGTGCCTGCAGTACAGTGACTGCAGTATAGCAGAGTATAGTAGAGTAGAGAAGAGTAGAGCAGAGTAGATTAGAGTATAACACAGTTCAGTGTAGTATAGTATAGTATAAGGTACAGTATGGTATAGTACAGTACAATATATTGCAGTACATTATACTATGACACAGAGAGGAGTAGTATACAGTATAGTGCAGCAGAGCACTGAAGTAGTGCCTGCAGTACAGTGACACCAGTATAGCACAGTGTAGTATAGTATGCAGTATAGTACACTTAAGTACACTACATTATAGTACCTATACTATTGGCACGATAGTATAGTATAGAATATCTAGATTTCTAAGGATAGTATACTACATGTAGCACAGGGCATGATAGTGTAGAGTTAAATAAAGCAAAGTACAGTATAGCACAGTACAGTATGGTCCAGCACAGTACAGTTGGTACAGTCCAACACAGTATAGTATACTACATGCAAAGTAGCACATTACAGCACAGCACAGTACAGCACAGTACAGCACAGCACAGTACAGCACAGCACAGCACAGCACAGCACAGCACAGTACAGCACAATACATTACAGCACAGTACAGCACAGCACAGTATAGTACAGCACAGCACGGAACAATACAGCACAGTACAGCACAGTACAGTATGGCACAGCACAGTATAGTACAGAACCCATAGGGTACAGCACAATACAGTATAGTACAGTATAGCACAGCACAGTGTAGCACAGTACAGTACAGCACCTTACATAGGCTACAGCACAGTACAGTACAGTACAGCACAGCACAGCACAGTACAGCACAGCCCAGTACAGTATGGCACAGCACAGTATGGTACAGAACCATAGGGTATAGCACCATACAGTACAGTACAGTACAGCACAGATCAGAACCATACAGTATATTTCAATACAGTACAGCACAGTAGAGTACAGTACAGTATAGCACAGCACAGTGTAGCACAGTACAGTCCAGCACTTTACAGAACCATAGGCTATAGCACAGTACAGTACAGCACAGCACAGATCAGAACCATACAGTATTACAATACAGTACAGCACAGTACAGCACAGCACAGTATAGCACAGCACAGCACAGTACAGCACAGTACAGTACAGCACAGTACAGTACAGTACAGCACAGCACAGCACAGTATAGCACAGCACAGCACAGTACAGTACAGCACAGCACAGCACAGTACAGCACAGTACAGTACAGTACAGTACAGTACAGCACAGCACAGTACAGTACAGCACAGCACAGTACAGTACAGTACAGTATACTACAGTATAGCACAGCACAGTACAGCACAGTACAGTATAGCACAGTACAGCACAGCACAGTACAGTACAGTACAGTATAGTACAGCCCAGTACAGCACAGCACAGTACAGCACAGCACAGCACAGTACAGCACAGCACAGCACAGTACAGCACAGCCCAGTACAGCACAGCACAGTACAGCACAGCAGAGTACAGCAAGCACAGTACAGTACAGCACAGTACAGCACGGCATAGTATAGCACAGCACAGAACAGCACAGCATAGTATAGTATGGTACAGCACAGCACAGTACAGCACAGTACAGCAAGCACAGTACAGTACAGCACAGTACAGCACAGCACAGCACAGAACAGCACAACACAGTACAGTACAGCACAGTACAGCACAGCATAGTATAGCACAGCACAGCACAGAACAGCACAGCACAGTACAGTATGGTACAGCACAGTACAGCACAGCACAGTACAGCAAGCACAGTACAGTACAGCACAGTACAGCACAGCACAGCACAGAACAGCACAGCACAGTACAGTACAGCACAGTACAGCACAGCATAGTATAGCACAGCACAGCACAGAACAGCACAGCACAGTACAGTATGGTACAGCACAGTACAGCACAGCACAGTACAGCAAGCACAGTACAGTACAGCACAGTACAGCACAGCACAGCACAGAACAGCACAGCACAGTACAGTACAGCACAGTACAGCACAGCATAGTATAGCACAGCACAGCACAGAACAGCACAGCACAGTACAGTATGGTACAGCACAGTACAGCACAGCACAGTACAGCAAGCACAGTACAGTACAGCACAGTACAGCACAGCACAGCACAGAACAGCACAGCACAGTACAGTACAGCACAGTACAGCACAGCATAGTATAGCACAGCACAGCACAGAACAGCACAGCACAGTACAGTATGGTACAGCACAGTACAGCACAGCACAGTACAGCAAGCACAGTACAGTACAGCACAGTACAGCACAGCACAGCACAGAACAGCACAGCACAGTACAGTACAGCACAGTACAGCACAGCATAGTATAGCACAGCACAGCACAGAACAGCACAGCACAGTACAGTATGGTACAGCACAGTACAGCACAGCACAGTACAGCAAGCACAGTACAGTACAGCACAGTACAGCACAGCACAGCACAGAACAGCACAGCACAGTACAGTACAGCACAGTACAGCACAGCATAGTATAGCACAGCACAGCACAGAACAGCACAGCACAGTACAGTATGGTACAGCACAGTACAGCACAGCACAGTACAGCAAGCACAGTACAGTACAGCACAGTACAGCACAGCACAGCACAGAACAGCACAGCACAGTACAGTACAGCACAGTACAGCACAGCATAGTATAGCACAGCACAGCACAGAACAGCACAGCACAGTACAGTATGGTACAGCACAGTACAGCACAGCACAGTACAGCAAGCACAGTACAGTACAGCACAGTACAGCACAGCACAGCACAGAACAGCACAGCACAGTACAGTACAGCACAGTACAGCACAGCATAGTATAGCACAGCACAGCACAGAACAGCACAGCACAGTACAGTATGGTACAGCACAGTACAGCACAGCACAGTACAGCAAGCACAGTACAGTACAGCACAGTACAGCACAGCACAGCACAGA
The DNA here is from genome assembly GCF_003009895.1 of Hyaena hyaena. Lineage (NCBI taxonomy): Eukaryota > Metazoa > Chordata > Mammalia > Carnivora > Hyaenidae > Hyaena > Hyaena hyaena. Next base: position 689,370 of record NW_024081444.1, on the reverse strand, counting down.
ACAGCACAGCACAGTACAGTACAGCACAGTACAGCACAGCATAGTATAGCACAGCACAGCACAGAACAGCACAGCACAGTACAGTATGGTACAGCACAGTACAGCACAGCACAGTACAGCAAGCACAGTACAGTACAGCACAGTACAGCACAGCACAGCACAGAACAGCACAGCACAGTACAGTACAGCACAGTACAGCACAGCATAGTATAGCACAGCACAGCACAGAACAGCACAGCACAGTACAGTATGGTACAGCACAGTACAGCACAGCACAGTACAGCAAGCACAGTACAGTACAGCACAGTACAGCACAGCACAGCACAGAACAGCACAGCACAGTACAGTACAGCACAGTACAGCACAGCATAGTATAGCACAGCACAGCACAGAACAGCACAGCACAGTACAGTATGGTACAGCACAGTACAGCACAGCACAGTACAGCAAGCACAGTACAGTACAGCACAGTACAGCACAGCACAGCACAGAACAGCACAGCACAGTACAGTACAGCACAGTACAGCACAGCATAGTATAGCACAGCACAGCACAGAACAGCACAGCACAGTACAGTATGGTACAGCACAGTACAGCACAGCACAGTACAGCAAGCACAGTACAGTACAGCACAGTACAGCACAGCACAGCACAGAACAGCACAACACAGTACAGTACAGCACAGTACAGCACAGCATAGTATAGCACAGCACAGCACAGAACAGCACAGCACAGTACAGTATGGTACAGCACAGTACAGCACAGCACAGTACAGCAAGCACAGTACAGTACAGCACAGTACAGCACAGCACAGCACAGAACAGCACAGCACAGTACAGTACAGCACAGTACAGCACAGCATAGTATAGCACAGCACAGCACAGAACAGCACAGCACAGTACAGTATGGTACAGCACAGTACAGCACAGCACAGTACAGTACAGCACAGTACAGTACAGCACAGTACGGTATAGCACAGTACAGCACAGCACAGCACAGCCTCATGTTCTTTCACAGCTCTGGGGTATGGCATGATTTCTAAGTATTGCCATCTGTTTCACCATCTCTCTGTTGATGGACTCACAGGTTTCTTTCTGGCCTTTTGCTCGTGTAAACAATAAAGCTACCAAGAGCACCATATGTATGTGTCTTTGCCCGCGTGTGTGATTATTTCCCTATTGTCCTTGTTTTCGGAATGAGAATTGGGCCCTGGGGTCAGAGGGCCTTGCTGAAACATTTTGCATTCTAAGAGCCATCTGATGGTGTCCAGCTGGCCGAGCCCCGGGGGCAGTAGGGTACACCCAAGTGGCTGTGTGGCACCACACGGTGACTAAACCATCTCGCTAGTCAGGCTGCAGCCAGGGAAACTCATCCCCTTTCCTGGTGGGTCAAGAGCAAGGCTCAGGGCCCTGTTCCACCAGCAGGCCACAGGACGGGGAGGCCTCGCCTGGCCTGCTGACGGAGGCGGCCTGGGGGACAGTGCAGCACAGATCTGCAATATCAGCAACTCTTCATCAATCTGGTGAGACCAAAGCCAAGTCTCAAAACAAACATTTCCTGCGTGAACAATGTGTTTGTTACATTTTCCTCATTTGTTTATGATGGCTGTGTCAGCCACACTGATTTACATAAACACTGCCAATCTTGGGATGTTACACTCTCAACAAAAGTAGCTGAGTAGAAACAGCATGCCTCAGTTTTAATTCATATTGTCTAAACACAGCAGATGTTGATAAAATGAGCCAACAGGAAAATACAACAAAGGAGACCATTTCCAGGGGGGCTTTTGATTAAAATGCATTCCAGATTGACAAAATGGTACAATATTAATGGAATGGATCATTTAAATGTCATATTTGGCTCCTATGGAAACATAAAGCAAGCTTTACACAAACTTTTGCAGCTTCCAGACATAAATGTTCGGGATGGCTATATATGCATCTGTAAGTGAGCCATTTCTATGATTTCTGCTCCTCTGTTAGTTATTTGGGTGTTTGTTTTTGTACATGTCGTGCTGCTGCTGTGTTGCAGCCTCAATCCTGGATGTGCTGAAGATTCATAACCTGCCAGAAGAGGTCTTTGCCTTTCCTATGAGCCATGTCAGACCACGCTGGACCCAGAGTCTCCAGGGCCCGCTGCTGGGTTATAGTCTTGCCCCAGTGGGCCAAATGACTGATTTGGAACCTCTCAATAATGTGATTCTGGGAAGCAGGTGTTAGAGTCCAAGGGGGTATGATTATAAACAAGGAGACAATACTAGCTGAGGATTTGATAAATTCCTCACACTTTATATTGGCTACCAGGGAATGACATTTGAAGGCTATTGGCAAAATCCTCCTGTTGAATAATTTAAAATTTAAAATCAGACTAGAGTGAGCAGTAGGGTTCAAGCCTCTCATAGTCAGGGATGACATAATCGACATTGAATGTTGATAGTGAGCCTTTGTTTATTATGGTTCACAGAGAGAAATAAAATGGAATACTGCATCTTAGCCTTTAAATGAGCACTTGGATTCAAAGAAAGAGCCCTTAGAGTTGGCTGTGGATGTCATGGGGCCCAGAGTGACTGGGCTAGTGACCCGTGGTGGGTGGGAGACCCACCCAGTACAGTTCCTTCCTAGGCCGCCACCATGTCCCTGGGATTCCTTGGTGGAGGAGCTCGCTGTAATTGGAGCAGGGGCTGGAGCTCAGTGCAGGCACAGTGAGTGGGGCTCAGTAGCCTCAGTGAGCTCAGGGAAGGTGTGGGGAATGGCGTCTGCACCCTCTGCACCCTCTGCACCCTCTGCACCCTGGCGCTGCTGCCTTTGCCTCCCATGGGCAGACGTTGCTTCCCACTGGAAGTGGGGCTGCCGCTTTGGGAATGTATGTCCAGATTTGAAGTGGGGCTTTTAGCACTCATTGCGTTGGGTCACTTTTAAAAATTAAATTCTGTAAAGCCATTAAAATGGAGCTTATTACATAAGAAATTACGTAAGCTTATTACCCTGTAATTGGTAGCTCTTATTGTTGTTGCATTTGTTTTTGTTTTGAGCTCATCAGCTCCAATTCTCAGCAAAGATCATTTACATCAGGTTTTGTCATCGTGTTGGAATCAGAGCCTTACGTGCATCTGCAGTCCTTCCCGCTGACCGGCCAGGGCTCAATCTAGGGGCAGAGACCATCACTTAGATATGGAAACTTTGACAAAAGCAGAAGGGAAAGGAAATAGAATTAATTACTTCTTTGATTAATGACTCATTAAGAAGGAGGTACAGTTTATCACAGTATTTCTTTGTAGTGGTTTACAAAATTTTTAAATTTTTTTTTTTTTTTTTTTTTACTTACTTCTGAGAGAGAGAGAGAGACAGCGTGAGCAGGGGAGGGTGAGAGAGGGAGGGAGTCACAGAATCAGAAACAGGCCCCAGGCTCTGAGCTAGTTGTCAGCACAGAGCCTGATGTGGGGCTCGAACCGACGAACCGTGAGATCATGACTTGAGCCAAAGCTTAACCAACTGAGCTACCCAGGCACCCCTCTTTGTAGTGGTTTAATGTTATAATTTCTATAGAATTTTGCATTTTACACAATGGCAATATTAAGGTTTCTTTTGTAGATGGATAAATAAACACAAAGAAGCTAAGTGTCTTTTCCAAGGTCACACAGACTCTGGAGGCATCGCCAAACTCAGGCTAATGTTTCACTCTTGTCTTTTTTAGTAAGACTTTTATTTATTTATTTATTTATTTAATTTATTTTATTTAATTTAAGTAGGCTCCATGCCCAATGTGAGGCTTGAACTCAAGGTGACCCTGAGATTAAGAGTCACATTCTCTACTGATTGAGCCCGCCAGGCACCTGTACTTCTATTCACTTTATTTTTTATTTATTTATTTATTTTTTTACAAATAGTTTATGGTCAAATTAGTTTCCACATAACACTCAGTGCTCATCCCCACAAGTGCCCTCCTCCATGCCCATCTCCCCTCCCCCCCACATCCATCAGTCCTCAGTTTTTGTCAGCATTCAAGAGTCTCTCATGGTTTGCCTCTCTCCCTTTCCCCCACCATTTCCGCCCTTCTTCTCCCCCTTGTTCCTCCGTCAAGTTCCTCCTAATCCTCCTATACGTGCAAACATATGATATTTGTCCTTCTCTGCCTGACTTATTTCGCTCAGCATAACACCCTCAAGGTCCATCCATGTTGCTACACATGGCCAGATTTCATTGTTTCTCATTGCCATGTAGTATTCCATGGTATAGATAAACCACATCTTCTTGATCCATTCATCTGTTGATGGACACTTAGGCTCTTTCCATGTTTTAGCTATTGTGGAGAGTGCTGCTATGAACATTGGGGTACATGTGCTCCTATGCCTCAGCATTTCTGTATCCCTTGGGTAAATTCCTAGCAGTGCTATTGCTGGGTCATAAGGGAGTTCTATTGTTAGTTTCCTGAGGAACCTCCACACTGTTTTCCAGAGGGGCTGTACCAGTTTACATTCCCACCAACAGTGTAGGAGGGTGCCCGTTTCTCCACATCCTCGCCAGCATCTAGAGTTCTCTGATTTGCTCATTTTAGCCACTCTGACTGGCGTGAGGTGGTATCTCAGTGTGGTTTTGATTTGTATTTCCCTGATGAGGAGGGATGCTGAGCATCGTTTCATGTGTCTGTTGGCCATCTGGATGTCCTCTTTGGAGAAGTGTCTGTTCATGTCTTCTGCCCATTTCTTCACTGGGTTGTTTGTTTTTCGGGCGTGTAGTTTGGTGAGTTCCTTATAGATTCTGGATATTAACCCTTTATCTGATATGTCATTTGCAACTATCTTTTCCCATTCCGTTGGTTGCCTATTAATTTTCTGGGTTGTTTCCTTGGCTGTGCAGAAGCTTTTAATCTTGATGAGGTCCCAACAGTTTATTTTTGCTCTTGATTCCCTTGCTTTTGGGGATGTGTCAAGTAAGAAGTTGCTGCGGTGGAGGTCAAGGAGGTTGTTTCCTGCTTTCTCCTCTAGGGTGTTGATAGTTTCCTGTCTCACGTTCAGGTCCTTTATCCATTTTGAGTTGATTTTTGTGCATGGTGTGAGAAAATGATCTAGTTTCATTCTTCTGCATGTTGCTGTCCAGTTCTCCCAACACCATCTGTTAAAAAGGCTGTCTTTTTTCCATTGGATATTCTTTCCTGCTTTGTCAAAGATCAGTTGGCTGTATACTTTTGGGTCCACTTCTGAGTTCTCAATTCTGTTCCATTGGTCTATGTGTCTGTTTTTGTGCCAATACCATACTGTCTTGAGGATGACAGCTTTGTAGTAGAGGCTGAAGTCTGGGATGGTGATACCTCCCGTTTTGGTTTTATTTTTCAGTATTACTTTGGCTATTCGGGGTCTTTTGTGGTTCCATACAAATTTTTGGATAGTTTGTTCTAGTTTTGAGAAGTATGCTGGTGCAATTTTGATTGGAATTGCATTGAATGTGTAGAGTGCTTTAGGTAGTAATGACATCTTAACTATATTTATTCTTCCTATCCATGAGCATGGAATGTTTTTCCATTTCTTTGTGTCTTCTTCAATTTCCTTCATAAGTTTTCTATAGTTTTCATCATACAGATCTCTTGTATCCTTGGTTAGGTTTATTCCGAGGTATTTTATGGTTTTTTGTGCAATTGTGAATGGGATCAGTTTCTTGATTTCTCTTTCTGTTGCTTCATTATTGGTGTATAAAAATGCAACCGATTTCTGTACGTTGATTTTGTACCCTGCAACTTGGCTGAATTCTTGGATCAGTTCTAGTAGGCTTCTGGTGGAGTCTGTCGGGTTTTCTATGTAGAGTATCATGTCATCTGCGAAGAGTGAAAGTTTGACTTCCTCTTTGCCAATTCTGATGCCTTTGATTTCCTTTTGTTGTCTGATGGCTGATGCTAGGACTTCCAGCACTATGTTAAACAACAGTGGTGAGAGTGGACATCCCTGTCGTGTTCCTGATCTCAGGGGGAAAGCTCTCAGTTTTTCCCCGTTGAGGATGATGTTAGCTGAAGGCTTCTCATAGATGGCTTTGATGATGTTTAAGTAGGTTCCTTCTATCCCAACTTTCTCGAGAGTCTTTATTAAGAAGGGATGCTGTATTTTGTCAAATGCTTTTTCTGCATCTATTGACAGGATCATATGGTTTTTATCTTTTCTTTTATTGATATGATGGATCACATTGATTGATTTGCGAATGTTGAACCAGCCCTGTAACCCAGGAATGAATCCCACTTGATCTTGGTGGATGATTCTTTTGATATGCTGCTGGATTCGATTTGCAAGGATCTTGTTGAGAATTTTTGCATCCGTATTCATCAAGGATATTGGCCTATAGTTCTCTTTTTTTGCTGGATCTCTGTCTGGCTTGGGAATCAGAGTGATGCTGGCTTCATAAAATGAGTCCGGGAGTTTTCCTTCGACTTCTATTTTTTGGAATAGCTTGAGAAGAATTGGGATTAATTCTGTTTTAAATGTCTGGTAGAATTCCCCAGGGAAACCATCAGGTCCAGGGCTCTTATTTGTTGGGAGATTTTTGATCACTGATTCGATTTCTTCACTCGTTATGGGTCTGTTCAGGTTTTCTATTTCTTCCCGTGTGAATTTTGGTAGTGAGTGTGTGTTTAGGAATTTGTCCATTTCTTCTAAGTTGTCCAATTTGTTGGCATATAATTTTTCATAGTATTCCCTGATAATTGCTTGTATTTCTGAGGGGTTGGTTGTAATAAGTCCATTTTCATTCATAATTTTGTCTATTTGGGTGCTCTCTCTTTTCTTTTTGATAAGCCTGGCTAGAGGTTTGTCAATTTTGTTTACTTTTTCAAAAAACCAACTCTTGGTTTCATTGATCTGTTCAATTGTTTCTTTGGTCTCTATGTTGTTTATTTCTGCTCTAATTTTTACTATTTCTCTTCTTCTACTGGGTTTAGGGCGTTCTTGTTGCTCTGCCTCTAGCTCCTTTAGGTGAGCTGTTAGATTTTGGACTTGTGCTTTTTCTAATCTCTTGAAATAGGCCTGGAGAGCAATGTACTTTCCTCTTAGGACTGCCTTGGCCGCATCCCATAGATTTTGAATTGTTGTGTTTTCATTTTCATTTGTTTCCATATATTTTTTAATTTCCTCTCTAATTGCCTGATTGGCCCATTCATTCTTTAGAAGGGTGTTCTTTAACCTCCATGTTTTTGGCGGTTTTCCAGACTTCTTCCTGTAATTGATTTCAAGTTTCAAAGCATTGTGATCTGACAGTGTGCATGGTATGATCTCTATTCTTTTATATTTATTGAGGGCTGCTTTATGTCCCAGTATGTGATCTATCTTGGAGAATGTGCCATGCGCACTTGAGAAGAAAGTAAATTCCCTGGCCTCAGGATGTAAAGTTCTAAATATATCCGTCAGATCCATCTGGTCCAATGTGTCTTTCAAGTCCATTATTTCTTTAGTGATTTTCTGTCTGGTTGACCTATCCATTGCTGTAAGCGGAGTATTAAAGTCCCCTGCTATTAGCACATTCTTATCTATAAGCTTGTTTCTGTTTGTGATTAATTGTTTTAGATATTTAGGTGCTCCCATATTCGGTGCGTAGACATTTATGATTGTTAGTTCTTCCTGATGGATGGACCCTGTAATTATTATGTAGTGCCCTTCTTCATCTCTTGTGATTGTCTTTAATTTAAAGTCCAGTTTGTCTGATATAAGTATCGCTACTCCGGCTTTCTTTTGATTTCCTGTAGCATGATATATATTTCTCCATCCCCTTACTTTTAATCTGAGTAGTAAGACTTTATATGATCTCTAAAGCAGAGTCCATTTTACTGCGAGAGGAAAGAATATGGTGTTTAATGCCCAAGTAAGTAATTTGCTCAATAGCTTTGCAGAATGTTCATGAAGGATGAATACTTTCCAGCTGCAGGAAAGGGTAGAAAGAATAAAAATGACAAAAAATCTTTTTCTCTATTCCTATTAGGGTTTGGGTATGAATGAACTGGCATTTTTTTTTAATTAAAACTTTTCCTTTTGAATTAACTCATAGTAGGTTCACTTGCAGTTGTAAAATAATAATGCAAAAAATCTTTTGTAACTATTACCAAGTTTCCCCCAATGGTAACATTTTACAAAATTGTAGAATAATGTTGCAACTAAGATATTGACATTGATACAAAGTACAGATTGTTTCCATCTCCACAAATATTCTTCCATTTTCCCTTTTGGGGCACCTGGGTGGCTCAGTTGGTTAGGTGCCAGACTCCAGCTCAGGACATGATCTTGTAGTTTGTGTGTTCAAGCCCTACATTGGGCTCTTTGCTGTCTGCTCAGAGCCTGCTTCAGATTCCCTGTCCCCCTGTCTCTCTGCCCCTCCTTTGCTCTCTCTTTCTCTCTCAAAGATAAATATTTTTTAAACAAGAGAGAATTTTAGCTGTGCCTACCAACTTTTCCTATGTATCCACCTGAAGGGAGGCAACCACTAATCAGCTCTTCATTTCTATAATTTTGCTACTTCAAGAATGTTATAAAAATGGGATGTTATGGTGTATAATTTGTTTTTCACTCAAGAGTAACTCTCTGGAGATTTATACAGCTTGTGTGTATCAATAGCTTATTGCTTTTTATTACCGAGTGGTGTTACATGGTGTGAACATACCATTGTGTGTGAATCATTCACCCAATGAAGGATATCTGGGGTGTTTCCCACTTTGGGCTATTATAAATAAGGTTGTACATTTATGTACATGTTTCTTTTTGTGTGAATCTAAATCCTCATTTCTCTAGAAATGCCCAGGAGAGCAGTTGCTAGGTTGCATACTAGTTCCATATTCATTTATTTTATTGTCAAGCTATTTTCCAGAGTGACTATCATTTTATATTTTCACCAGCAATGTGTGAGTGATCCAGTTTCATGGCATTCTTGACAGCATTTAGTGTTACTATGATTTTTTAATTTTCTTTTAATTAACCATCTTGATAAGTGTGTAATAATATCTCATTTTAATTTGCATTCCCATACTGGCTAATGAAGCTGGACATTTTTCTTGTGTGCTTATTTGTCATCTGTATACCTTCTTCAATGAATAGTCTTTTCATGAGTTTTGCCCATGTTCTTATAAATTTTTTCTTTTTTACTGCTAAATTTTGAGAGTTCTTTAATACTCTCTATTTCTTAAATATCCTTTGTCAGATATGTGGCCTACAAATATTTCTTCCCCATCTGTAGCTTGTCTTTTCATCTTTGATCAGTGTTTTTCACAGAGGAAAAGTTGTTAATTTTGTTGAAGTCCAATTTATCATTTTTTCTCTTGTTGATTGTGCTTTTTCCAATCAAGTTTAACAATTCTTTCCTGAATACTAGATCATGAATACTTTCTCGTATGTTTTCCTTCAATTTTTGGTTTTAATTTCATGATATTTTTTTCTTAAGTTTTGTAGAAGGTGTGACCCTTAGGTTTAGGATCATTTTTTTCTTTTTTTGGTCTATGGATACCCAATTATTCCAGCTCAATTTGTTGATAAGCTATTTCTAGGGCATTCGTTTGCTTTTGCACCTTTGTCAGAGATCAGTTGGACAGATTGATTGGGTCTACTTCTGGGTTGTCTATTCTGTCTCATAGATTTCTGTATCTATCCCTTAACCAATGCCAGACAGTCTTGATTGCTATAGTTATATATAAGTCTTGAAATTGAGTACTGATTATCCCACCTTATTCTTTTTCAAAATTGTAGCTGTTCTACTTCTTTTGCCTTTTCATATTTATTTAAGTGATCTTGTTCATATCTGCAAAAAGTTTTGCGGCGATTATGGTAGGAATTATGTTAATCCTGTATATTGATTTTGGTAGCTTTACTTTTTGAGTTTTCCAGTCCATCCACACTATTCATTTATTTCTCTGTTTGTTCAAATTATCTTTTATTTCTTTTATCAGCATTTTATAATTTCTGCTGTAAAAGTCTTATACATGTTTTCTTACATTTACACTTAAGCATTTCTCTTTTTTAGACTGAATGTAAATGGCATTGTATTTTAATTGTAAGGCATATGTATTTAATGCTAGTATATAGAAATACAATCAATTTCTTTATTTTGTATCCAGTGACATTGTTGCACTCACTTACTAGTTCCAGAAGTTTACCGTTTTTCTTTTCTTTGGGTTTTCTATGTAGACCACCATGTCATCTGCAAATAAGGACAGTTTTGCTCTTTCTTCTCTGATCTGTGTGCCTTTATTTCCTTTTCTTGCCTGGTTGCACTGGCTGGAACTTCAGCACTATGTTGAATAAGAGTGGCTATCTTTGCCTTGTCCATAGTCTTAGGAAGAAAGCATTCAGTCATTTATTACTAAGCATAATATTAACGGCAAGGTTTTTCTGATATTCCTGAATCAAGTAGAGGAAGTTTCTCTCTATTCCTATTTTTCTGAGCTTTAAAAAAAAATCATGAACAGGCATTTGGATTGAATTTTATCAACTGCTCTTTTTATTTTTTTATACTTAAATGTTTATAGCAACTTTATTCATAACAGAAAGAAAGAATAAAACCCTGGAAATAATCCAAATAGTTGGACTAGTTTTATCCATGAAACAGAATACTAATCAACAATATAAAGGAACAAATTATTGGCAGGTACAACAGCATGGGTGGACACAAAATCTTTATGCTAAGTGGCCAAACACAAAAAAACCTGCCTCCTGTGTGCTTCCATTTATATGAATTTTCTAGAACAGGCAGTGGTTATATCAGGGGTTGCTAAGGGCCCCAAGTGGGAGATAGGGTAGAGGCATGATTGCACATGAATACCAAGGAGACTTTTGTGTGATAGAAATGTTCTATTTCATGATTGTTGTGGCATTTACATAACTATACATTTCCCAGAACTCATCTAACTGTAAAATTAAAATTGGCAATTTTTATTATATATAAATTATGCTTCATTCTAGGTTATTTTAAAAAGTACTAATTTCCAGGGGCTCCTGGGTGGCTTAGTCAGTTAAGCGTCCGACTTTCGCTCAGGTCAACTGCTCTTTTTAAATTAATTAATACAATCAGGATTTTCTTTGTTTAGTCTGTGAATATGGTGGATTGCAATGATTGATTTTCATATACTGAACCACTATTGGATCCTTGAGGTAAGGCCCATTTGGTCATTGAATATAATTCTTTTTCCGTATTACAGAATTCTTCTTGATAATATTTTGTTAAGGATTTTTACACCTATATTCATGAAAGATATTAGTTTGTAGTCTCTCAGCCCACCCCCCCCCTTTGAACCGTGTTTGTCTAATTTTGAATTTGGAAGTATTCCCTTCTCTTCTATTTTTTGGGATGATTCTGTAGAATTGGTAATTCTTATATCTATGCTTGGTAGAATTCTTCAGTGACATCATCTGGACCTGCAGATTTTTTTTTTTTTGAGAGCTGTTAATTATGAATTCAATTTTTAAAATACTTGTAGGGCTCTTCAAATGATCTATTTGGTATTGAGTGAGTTGTTGTAGTTTGTATTTTCCAAGGAATTCTTCCATTCCACCTAATTTGCCAAATTTATGTGTGTAGACCTGTTGATGGTATTTATTCCCTTCTTATCCCTTCATGTCTGCAGGGAAAATGTCCTTCCTGATACTGATGTGTTTTTTTTTGTTGTTGTTTGTTTGTTCTCCAAATTTTTTTTTTTACAAATAGTTTATTGTCAAGTTGGTTTCCATATAACATCCAGTGCTCATCACCACAAGTGCCCTCCTCCATGCCCATCTCCCTCCTCCCCACATCCGTCAGTCCTCAGTTTGTTCTCAGCATTCAAGAGTCTTTCATGGTTTGCCTCTCTCCCTTTCCCCCACCATTTCCCCCCTTCTTCTCCCCCTTGGTCCTCCGTTAAGTTCCTCCAAATCCTCCTATACATGCAAACATATGGTATTTGTCCTTCTCTGCCTGATACTGATGTTTTGTGTTTTCTCTTTTTAAAATAAGTTTTGCTAGAGGTTTGCCAATTTTATTGATCTTTTCAAAATATCAACTCTTTGTTTTATTGATATTATCTGTTATTTTTGTTTTCACTTTTAGTGAGTTTTGCTTACTATTATTTTCTTCTTTTGACAGCTTTTAGTTTCTGTTGTTCTTTTTCTAGGTTCTTGAGGTGAGAGATTAACTTTGCTTTTTTCTAATGTATGCATTTAGTGGTATAAATTTCCCTTCTCCACTGCTTTAGCTCAGTCCCACAAATTTTGATATGTTATATTTTCAATTTCACTGGATTCAATGTATGTTTTAATTTCCTTTGAGTTTTTCTTCCTCCCTTCCTTCCTCTCTGCTTCCCTTCCTCTCTCTCTGTCTTCCCCTCCCTCTCTCCCTTCCTTCCTTCCTTTCTTTCTCTTGAGTTTTTATAGGTGTTTCAGAGGGTTTTTAGTTTCCATTTGATTGGATATTCTGTTGTTGATTTCTGGTTTGTTAACACTGTGGTCAAGGAATGATTGATTTTAATTCTTTAAAATTTGTAAAGTTTTAATTTAATTTAATTTTTTAATGCCACAGGATGTGGTCTGTTTTGGTGTGTTTTCTTTGAGTTCTTGAAAAAAATATGTATTCTGCTGTTGTTGGGAGGCGTATTCTACAAATGTTGAATAGAACCTGTTTACTAATAGTGTTGCTGATTAGTACATATTCTGGTTGATTTTCTGTCTAATTCTTTTAACAATTGCTGAGAGAAAGGTGTTGAAGTCTCCTATTATAATTATGGGTTTATTTCCTCTTCCAATGCTGTTGGTTTTGCTTCACATATTTTGAGGTGTTGTTTGGAGTACATATATTTAAGGTTTCTGTGTTTCCTTGGTGAATGACCCTTTTCAATTATATATCTTTTTTGTCCTGATAATTTTCTTTATTCTGAAGCCCACTTTTTTAGATATTAATATATTCTTTCTTACAATCTTTTGACCATAGTTTGAATGGTGTGTCTTTTCCATACTTTTACTTTCAACTTGCGTAAATCACTATGTTTGAAGTGAGTTTCTTGGGGGTAACATAGAGTTGATTTGTATTATATTATATTATACATTTATATTTAAAGTACTTACTAATATCTTGGGGGCTAATCTTGTCATTATATTCTTTTTATTTCTGTTTGTTCTTTCTGGTTTCTATTTCTCTATTTTCTTTTTCTTTCTTTCCTGTTGTTGAACAATACTTTTTAGAATTCAATTTTGAAATGTCTAGGGAATTTTGAGGCATCTCCTTATATAGTGCTTACAGTGTTTTGCTGTAGGTATTACATTATATATCTTATCACAATGTATTTGGGCTGTCATTTTGCCAGTTGGAAAGACTTGTAGAAATTTTACTTCCAAGCACTTTACCTTCCCATTTTTAAAAATTTTTATTTATTTATTTTTTAAATAGTTTATTGTCAAGTTGGCTTCCATATAACACCCAGTGCTTATTCCAACAAGTGCCCTCCCCCATGTCCAACACCCCCTTCCCCTCCCCCAACACCCATCAGCCCTCAGTTTGTTCTCAGCATTCAAAAGTCCCTCATGGTTTGCCTCACTCCCTCTTCCTAACTATTTTTCCCCTTCTTCTCCCACACAGTCCTCCATTAAGTTCCTCCTAATCCTCCTATATGTGCAAACATACGGTATGTGTCCTTCTTTGCCTGACTTATTTCGCTCAGCCTAACACTCTCAAGTTCCATCCATGTTGCTACACATGGCCAGATTTTATTCGTTCTCATTGCCATGTAGTAGTCCATGGTATAAATATACCACATCTTCTTGATCCATTCATCCGTTGATGGACACTTAGGTTCTTTCCATGTTTTGGCTCTTGTGAAGAGTGCTGCTATAAACATTGGGGTACATGTGCCCCTGTGCATCAGCCACTCCTGTATCCCTTTGGTAAATTCCTAGCAGTGCTATTGCTGGGTCATAAGGGAGTTCTATTGTTCATTTTTGAAGAACCTCCTCACTGTTTTCCAGAGGGGCTGTACCAGTTTACATTCCCACCAACAGTGTAGGAGGGACACGTTTCTCCACATCCTTGCCAGAATCTAGAGTCCTCTGATTTGCTCATTTTAGTCACACTGACTGGTGTGAGGTGATATCTCAGTGTGGTTTTGATTTGTACTTTCCTGATGATGAGGGACGCTGAGCATCATTTCCTGTGTCTGTTGGCCATCTGGATGTCCTCTTTGGAGAAGTGTCTGTTCACGTCTTCTGCCCATTTCTTCACTGGGTTGTTTGTTTTTTGGGTGTGGAGTTTGGTGAGTTCCGTATAAATTTTGGATACTAGCCCTTTATCTGATATGTTATTTGCAACTATCTTTTCCCATTCCATCAGTTGCCTATTAGTTTTATGGATTGTGTCTTTTGCCATGCAGAAGCTTTTTATCTTGATGAGGTGCCAATAGTTCATTTTTGCTTTTGATTCCCTTGTCTTTGAGGATGTGTCAAGAAATTGCTGCGGTCGAGGTCAAGGGGGTTGCTTTCTGCTTTCTCCTCTAGAGTTTTGATGGCTTCCTGTCTCACATTCAGGTCTTTTTGAGTTTATTTTTGTGTGTGGTGTGAGAAAGTGATCTAGTTTCATTCTTCGTCATGTTGCTATCCAATTCTCCCAGCACCGTCTGTTAAAGAGGCTGTCTTTTTTCCATTGGATACTCTTTCCCGCTTTGTCAAAGATTAGTTGGCCATACATTTGTGTTCTCAATTCTGTTCCATTGGTCTATGTGTCTGTTTTTGTGCCAATACCATACTGTCTTGATGATGACAGCTTTGTAGTAGAGGCTAAAGTCTGGGATGGTGATGACTCCCATTTCGGTTTACTTCTTCAATATGACTTTGGCTATTTGGGGTCTTTCGTGGTTCCATACAAATTTTAGGATAGCTTGTTCTAGTTTTGAGAAGTATGCTGGTTCAATTTTGGTTGGGATTGCATTGAATGTGTAGACTGCTTTGGGTAGTAATGACATTTTAACTATATTTATTCTTCCAATCCATGAGCATGGAATGTTTTTNTATAAAAATGCAACCGGTTTCTGTACATTGATTTTGTACTCTGCAACTTTGCTGAATTCCTGGATCAGTTCTTGTAGGCTTCTGGTGGAGTCTGTCGGGATTTTTTTTCTTTTTTATGTACAGTATCATGCTGTCTGCGAAAAGTGAAAGTTTGACTTCTTCTTTGCCAATTCTGATGGCTTGTATTTCCTTTTGTTGTCTAATGGCTGATGCTAGGACTTCCAGCACTATGTCAAACAACAGTGGTGAGAGTGGACAGCCCTGTCATGTTCCTGATCTCAGGGGGAAAGCTCTCAGTTTTTCCCCATTGAGGATGATATTAACTGAGGGCTTCTCATAAATGACTTTTAAGTAAGTTCCTTCTATCCTTTCTCGAGGGTCTTTATTAAGAAGGGATGCTATATTTTGTCAAATGCTTTTTCTGCATCTATCGACAGGATCAGATGGTTGTTATCTTTTCTCTTGTTAATGTGATGTATCACATTGATTTGCGAGTATTGAACGAGCCCTGTAACCCAGGAATGAATCCTACTTGATCATGGTGGATAATTCTTTTTATGTGCTGTTGGATTCGATTTGCAAGGATCTTGTTGAGGATTTTTGCATCTGTATTCATCAAGGATATTGGCCTGTAGTTCTCTTTTTTTGCTGGGTCTGTGTCTGGCTTGGGAATCAGAGTGATGCTGGCTTCATAAAATGAGTCTGGAAGTTTTCCTTTGATTTCTATTTTTTGGAATAGCTTGAGAAGTATGGGTATTAATTCTGTTTTAAATGTCTGGTAGAATTCTCCAGGGAAGCCATCAGGCCCAGGGCCATTATTTGTTGGGAGATTTTTGATAACTGAATCAATTTCTTCACTAGTTATGGGTCTGTTCAGATCTTCTATCTCTTCCCGTGTGAATATTGGTAGTGAGTGTGTGTTCAAGAATTTGTCCATTTCTTCTAAATTGTCCAATTTATTGGCATATAATTTTTCATAGCATTCCCTGACAATTGCTTGTATTTCTGAGGTGTTAATTGTAATGTGTCCATTTTCATTCATGATTTTGTCTATTTGGGTGCTCTTTCTTTTCTTTTGAGAAGCCTGGCTAAAGGTTTGTCAATTTTGTTTATTTTTTTCAAAAAACCAACTCTTGGTTTTATTGATCTGTTCAACTGTTTTTTTATTTTTTTTTGTTTTTTTTATTGTTTATTTCTGCCCTGATTTTTATTATTTCTCTTCTTCTACTGGGTTTGGGGTGCTCTTGTTGCTCTCCCTCTAGTCCCTTTAGGTGAGCTGTTAGATTTTTACTTGTGCTTTTTCTAATTTCTTGAAATAGGCCTGGAGTGCCTGTCCTCTTAGGTCTGCCTTTGCCACATCCCAAAGAGTTTGGATTGTTGTATTTTCATTTTCATTTTCATGTTTCCATATATTTTTAGTTTCTTCTCTAATTGCCTGACTGGCCCATTCATTCTTTAGTAAGGTGTTCCTTAACCTCCATGTTTTTGGAGGTTTTCCAGACTTCTTCCTGTGATTGATTTCAAGTTTCATAGATTAATTGTGGTCTGAAAGTGTGCATGGTATGATCTCAATTCTTTTATATTTATTAAGGGCTGTTTTATGTCCCAGTTTGTGATCTATCTTGGAGAATGTGCCATGCGCATTTGAGAAGAAAGTGAATTCCATATCCTCAGGATGTAGAGTTCTAAATATATCTGTCAAATCAATCTGGTCCAATGTGTCATTCAAGTCCATTGTTTCTTTGGTGATTTTCTATTTAGTTGATCTATCCATTGCTATAAGTGGAGTATTAAAGTCCCTTGCTATTAGCACATTCTTATCCATAAGATTGTTTCTGCATGTGATTAATTGTTTTATGTATTTAAGTGCCTCCAAATTCGGTACATATACATTTATAATTGTTAGCACTTCCTGATGTATAGACCCTGTAATTACTATATAGTGCCCTTCTTCATCCCTTGCTACTGCCTTTACTTTAAAGTCCAGTTTGTCTGATATAAGTATAGCTACTCCAGCTTTCTTTTGACTTCCAGTAGCATGATAGATATTTCTCCATCCCCTTCCTTTTAATCTGAAGGTGTCCTTCGGTCTAAAATGAGTTTCTTGTAGACAGCAAATTGATGGATTTTGTTTTTTTTTTTTTTTTTATCCATTCTGCTACCCTGTGTCTTCTGATTGGAGCATTTAGCCCACTTACATTCAGTGTTATTATTGAAAAAATGGGTTTAGAGTCATTGTGTTCTTTGTAGGATTCATGCTTGTGGTGGTGTCTCTGGTATCTTGTGTTCCTTGCAACATTTCCCTCATAGAGTCCCCCCTCAGGATTCCTTGTAGGGCTGATTTAGTGGTGACAAATTCTTTCAATTTTTGTTTATTTGGAAAGACTTTTATCTCTCCTTGTATTCTGAATGACAGGCTTTCTGGATAGAGGATTCTTGGCTGCATATTTTTTCTGTTCATTACATTGAAGATTTCCTGCCATTCTTTTCTTGCCTGCCAAGTTTCAGTAGATAGGTCTGTCACTACTCTGATAAGTTTCCCTTTGCATGTTTCCCTGGGGCCCTTTTCTCCCTAGCTGCTTTCAGAATTCTCTATTTGTCCTTATATTTTGCCAGTTACACTATGATATGTTGTGCAGAAGATCGATTCAATTTACATCTGAGGGGAGTTCTCTGTGCCTCTTGGATTTCAATGTCTGTTTCCTTCCGCAGATTGGGAAAGTTCTATGCTATAATTTGTTCAAGGACTCCTTCAGCGCCTTTCCCTCTGTCTTCCTTTCCTGGAATTCCTATGATATGGATATTGTTTCATTTGATTGTATAGCTGAGCTCTTGAACTCTATTTTCATATTCCTGGATCAGTTTATCTCTCTTTTTCTCAGCTTCCTCTTTTTCTATAATTGTGTCTTCTAATTCACCTATTCTCCTCTCTGCCTCTTCAATCCGTGCATTGGATGCCTCCATTTTATTATGCATCTCATATATAGCATTTTTTAATTCATCACAACTATTTTTAAGCTATATAGTCTTTGTAGCAATAGTTTCTCTGATGTCTTCCATGCTTTTTTCAAGCCCAGCGATTAATTTTATGATTATTGTTCTAAATTCTTGTTCAGTTATGTTGCTTATATCTGTTTTGAGCACATCTTTAGCTATCATTTCTTCCTGGAATTTCTTTGGAGGAGAGTTCTTCCATTTCATCATTTTGGTCAGCTTTCTATCTCTTGTTAGTTTTAAAAGCTTGTTATGCACTCTGCACCTGTGAGTACTGCTGTATTAAAGAAGGCTCTTTTACTGTCCAGGGCCTGTCTGTTCAGGGAGTTTTCTTTGAATGGTGTCTCTTGGTCTCTCTTGTTGAGACCTTGGTTATTTTATTTCCCTACTCATAGTGGCATTTGGGACTCCCCACACTATGTACTTTGGCTTGTTTCTTGAGGTAGCTCTGGTAAAGAAAACAGACAGACAAACACACAGGGAACAAAGGCACACAAACACACAGACAAATCCAACAAGCACGCGAACCGAAAGGGAAAAAGAAAAAGAAAAAAAAGGAAGGGACAAAAAAAAAAGAGGAAGGAGGGAAGACACATAATAAAAATAAAAATAAATAAAAAAGAAGAAAAGAAAAGAGAAAAGAAAAAACTGAAAAGACAAAGGACAGTCTAAAAGCATAAAACCAGAATTCCCAGCTACAAATAAAAAGCCGGGTGTATGCAGTGCTGGTGGAAGAGCAAATACAAAGAGAAATGACAGGGTGGGTAGAAGCGAAATTGGAAATAAATGACCAGGCAGAGAGACTAAGAGGCTTGATTCAGAGGGAGAAAGAGGAGAATATGGTTAGAGGCGAGGAGAAAGAAATGAAGATAATGTTACTCAGAGAAACTATATAGTCTGATTACTCCAGAGAGAGAGAGAGAGAGAGAGGGAGGGAGAAAAAGGCAGCGGTGGAGATGTAGAATGTACATCTAGAGAATGGATTAAATGTGACTGTTTAAGCAAAGTAGTGACCAGAGTTTCCTGTTCAGCAGAATGGAGGGTTACAATGAGACAAGGGAGAATCTATCTGAATAGAAAGAATTGATCTATAATTAATCACGGAAGTGCATCCATGTTGGCCTTGCCCCTGGCTCCAGTGAAAAAAAAAAGAAAAAGAAAAAGAAAAAGAAAAAACAGCTCTCTCTAGCGGAGATGGTCGTGTGGGCGTGGTTTGGTGTAGGCAGGCCATAGCCTCCACTGCCTCCCTCTGACCGGTGCTCCCTGAGGCCCCGCCTTGGTGGTTGTGGGGAGAAAAATGACAGAGCCCCAGTCCTTTCTTGAACCAGGTGTTGCAAATCACTCTTTTGGGTCTGATCTCCCTGTGCTGTGGGTGTAGTCAAGGTGGGCTGTGCTCTATGTCCCCAAGCCCCACCTCTTTTCCAGGTCCCAGTCCTCGTGCTTTATTGATACCACCCGAAACACAGTCCCGAAGGTCGCTGCCTCCCCGCTGCCGGGGTTGGGGTGGGGTGGGGTGGTGGGGGGATTGGGGGATTGGGGAGGGGGGTGGCATAAGCCTTTGGCCCGCCACCTCCGCACCACCAGGGATGTTGCCAGGAGCGCAACAGAGCAGTCTTTCCTGGAGCCATCTGCGACCAGGGGCACCCATTTCAAAGTCAGCACCCCAGCTAGAACTAAGAACACTCGCCTTCCAAGCCAAGGTTTTTTTTCTTCTCCAGGGACAGTTCTATGAGTGGTTTCAGCCGCTCTTTCTTTTCCCCTTGACTCACTGCGGCTGCTCACAAGGGAAGCTCCCTTCCTCCCTCCATGTCTCTGGTCCTGGGCGGCTTTTATCTTCCCCAGTTCGCACTCACACACTTATGAGGTTGCCTTCCCAGTGTACTCTGTCTCTTTCTCTTCCCAAACTCTTGCGGCTCAGTGTCCTATGGCTTTAGGCCTTCTCTGTTTGAGAGATGGGTGCGAGTGAAATGCACGGAGCTCCCTACTTCTCCGCCATCTTGCCTCCTCCCCTCTTCATCCTTTCCCATTTTTATAATACAATTATCTTAAACATTTCATCAGACTGTTATAATTTTTCCTCAGCACTGTACTGTATTATAATATAGTATAGTGTTATATAATGTAATGTAATGTAATGTAATGTGATATAATACTCAAGAGGAAAGGAAAAGTTTATTTTTCTTACTTATATTTGTGCATACTCTGTTCTTTCTTCCTTTCTGATGTCTCAAGATTCCTTCCTTTTTTGAGGTGCCTGGGTGGCTTAGTCAGTTAAGCATCCAACTCTTGATTTCCGCTCAGGTCATGATCTCATGGTGTTTGGGATCAAGCCTGTGTCAGGTTTTGCACTGGTAGCATAGAGCCTGCTTGGGATTCTTTCTATCCCTCTCTTTCTGCCCCTCCCCTTGCTTGTGTGCTTTCTTTCTCTCAAAAAATTCGCTTTTTAATTTTTATCATTTCCTGTCTGTTTAGGGAAATTTCTTTTGCCATTCTTTTAGGGTAGATTTACTGGTGACAAATTCTCTCAGTTTTCCATCCTCTGAGGATCTTTTTATCTCCCTTTCATACCTCAAGGACAATTCTATTTCATTGGATATAGAATTCTGGTTTGGTGGTTAGTTTTTTTTTTTTTTTTTTTTTAATTCTTTTAAGCCATTTCCTCTGGCTTCCATGGTTTCTGATGAGAAATCTATGGTCATTTGAAATGCCTTCCCCATATAAGTGAGGTGTTAGTTTTTCTCTGGATTCTTTCAAAAATTTCTTTGCTTTGCTTTAAGTTTCATAAGTTTAGTGATGATGTTCCTTGGTGTTGATTTCTTTGCATTTATCTTATTTGGAGTTCACTTAGCCTTTTGAATCTATAGG
Organism: Hyaena hyaena; assembly: GCF_003009895.1. Taxonomy (NCBI): domain Eukaryota; kingdom Metazoa; phylum Chordata; class Mammalia; order Carnivora; family Hyaenidae; genus Hyaena; species Hyaena hyaena. The sequence goes on along the minus strand of NW_024081444.1, from coordinate 668,534 downwards.
CTATATCTTTTGCTAAACTTAGGAAGTTTCCAATCATTTGTTCCTTGGGTACCTCTCAGGCTCACACATATTCCTTTCTCCTTCTGAGACTCTGGTGATACAAATGTTAGATTTTTGTTATAGCCCACAAGTGTCTTGAGGTTCTGTTTATTTATTTATTTTTTAGTTTTTTTTTTTCTTTCTGTTACTCAGATTGGATAAATTCTACTGGTATGTCCTCCCATTTACAGATTCTTCCCTCTTTCCTTTTCATTCTGCTCTTGAGCCCATTCATTGAGTTTTTTAAAATTTCAGCTATATTTTTTCAGTTCTTGATTTTCCATTTGGTTCTTCTTTCTTCTATTTCTTGCTGAGACATTTATATTTTTGCTGAGATCTTTTTTTTCATGGTTTCAAGCATGTTTTGTATTTGTTCCTTGAAGTACTTTTATGTTGGCTGCTTTAAAATCTTTATCAGATAATTTTAACATCTGTGTCATCTCAGTTTTGGCCTCTTTTGCCTGTTTTCATTCAGTTTGAGATCCTTCTGGTTCTTGGAATGATGAGTTACTTTACATTAATACCTGAACATTGAGTACTATGTAATGAGACCTTTGGTTTTAGTTGTCTTCTTCTGACACTGATCCAGTGGGGACCAGGATGGTGCTGCCGCATTATTGCCAGTTGAGGGTGAAGTCTGGGTTTCCCACTCAGTCTCCCTTGACACCCAGGGAATCTCTTCATTGCTCAGGGTGGGGGTGTTGGGAGTTCTGACTCCCCCGTAGCCCTCCATGGATCTGTCCTGGCTGTGTGGGGTAGAACCACTCCCTCGTGGCTGCACTGACATCATGGCAGTGGGTGGCCCCATTACTGCTGGGTGATGGTGAATGTTTTGAGTCTCCCTTTGGCCTCCCCTGACACCAGAGAGAGGGGTACTGCATTTCTGCTGGCTGATCTCCACTAACACCAATTTATTGGAGTGGGCTGGGGTCATGGGATACTTCCTTACTGCCTGGAGAGGGTGGGATTCTAGGCTCCTGACTTGGCCTTTGCTAGCGTGGGAGAGGGACCATAGGTTTTACTGTAGTGTTGGCTGCAAGACTGGTTATTTTCTAAAAGTTTTTTGTCTTGCTCAGCTACCCTTTTCCTGGATCTTTGCCTAGAGAACATAAGCTTCAGTTAGGACCTTTCTTGTCTGAGCCCACTGGCATTTCCAGGTTGCTGGCTTCCTTAGCTCCAAGTCTGTGATATATGAGGCATAAAACAAAACAAAAAGCAAAAATGCTCCCAAAAGACAAAAACCAGGGAACTCAATTACATGCTTTTCTTCAGGTCCTGAGATCTCTAGCTGGTCTGGCTTACCCTCTCCAACTTTTCAGGGTTTTATTTTATTATTATATTTTAAATGTTTATTTATTTATTTTGAGAGAGAGAGATAGAGAGAGAGCAGGGGAGGGGCAGAGAGAGAGAGGGGGAGGCAGAATCCCAAGCAAGCTCCACACTGTCAACACAGAGCCTGATGTGGGGCTCAAACTCACGAACTGTGAGATCATGACCTGAGCTGAAACCAAGAGTTGGACACTTAACTGACTGAGCCACTGTGTGCCTCTTTTCAGTGTTTTATACACAAAATGTCCAGTGATTTTAGTTATACCTAGTAGGAGAAGTAGAGTACACCTACTCTGTCTTCCCAAAATCAGAAGTCCTGTCATTAATGTGTCTTTGCCAAATAATATAAACAGCAAGTGGAAAGCCAAAAGTCTGGGACTTTGTATGCAAACGAATCATCATGATCCAATAATATTCAACTCCAGAGAGGACTTTGAATTTTTTTCTAGTTTCTGTCGGTGCTGACATTCTCTTGATGTAGGTGTCAGTTAATTTCCACAAACTTAATTTATGTTTGGTTATTCTGGGACTCTTGCATTGAATTTTCTAAGGAAAGCCAAGGTGGACAAGTGTAAATTTGCTTAACAGCAATCACTTCAAAGTGAATATAAATACGGCTGCGAATGATGGCTAAGTTTCTGGGGTGGGGAGCTCAGACCATTGAAGCTCTGGGAGGGGCACTGTCTGCATTTTGAACACAGAGACTTCATAGTTCACATCACTAAGCAGTGATGGATTTAAGTGACTGTTGCTGGACAAGACACATTAGTAGATTTCCTGTGGCACTTCATAATGAGCAGTTAATTTTAGCTTGCTCAAAGGAGAAAGGAGTCCTTGCTGGCTGACCAGCTGTTTTCAGGGAATCACTATAGTGACAAATATTGTTATAAAGTATACAGAGGAAAACGATTAATAAGTGCCCGCTGATGATGAAGTGTTGCCAGATTTCCTGTGAAATGGAGAAGTAGTGTGAAGACCAGGCCATCTATTGACGTCTCTTGTAATTAGTGCTTAACGTGTATTTGAACCCAACTTTTCCATTTGTGTGTTGCTTCTAACTGGGTAGAAATGGAAACTATTTATTTTTGGATCCAAACTCTAGACACATTTAGGAGTTCAGAATTCATAAAAGGAAGACTAAGAAGTGATTAAAGTAACTTTAGAAATGTAGATTACTTTAGAAGTCACCAATTTATCTGACCAAAGACAAAATGCCCTACTTCAAATTATATGTTGCTGTAAAACAGTAGTTGATTCTCATCACCTCCTCCACCATTATATTTTACCAATAATAAAAAAAAAAAAACCTTACTCAGCACATAAATTTCCTGAATGCCCCAGTTCAGCTAGCTGGACTCATTTGTGACATGGAATAAGGTTTTCTGAAACTAAAGGTTATTCTAATATTCTAAGGCCTGGCCCAGTGTCTAGGCTGAGCAGATGCTCAACAAATATTTATAAAGTCAGTTGACTATGGGAAATGTGTATGACCCATATCCCTAAACCAGAAGGAAGGTTACGGTTTATTTCAACTTGGCTCTTGAAATTGGGTTAGTCTTCAGGTGAACATTTATTAATAATTAATAAATAAGAGGCATTTATTTAAGGTTGAAGTTTCAGGTCTACTTTGTGAATAAGATCTGAGCTTTGGAAATGACCTTGAATTAGTATGGGATGTTATGGCTTGGTCTTAGAAGAACATCATACTATTAAAAACTAATATATGTATAATTAGAGTTTTTTTCTCAACTTCTGGATGTGTGTCATTATTTATGGTGGCACAATAAAAAATGCTTAAGTAATATTTTAGCATCTTGTATAATAGTTTTAGGCTGAGTTGTACATATGTAGATAAATGGCCTGTTGTCTGTGTCAGTTAGAATGGCATTAGGTTGTATACAAGAAAGCCAGTCAATCTCAGTGATTTTACCACACAGAGGTTTGTGTGTGTAAACAGTGTCACACAGCTATTCCTGGCTATAAGAGAGCCTGGGGACAGTGAGTGTTTTTAACTGGGCATGTTGCTTCTCCCAATAAAATTGAAATTATGTTGATAAAATAGAAAAGGGAATGATGTACTCCATACTCCATCTCAGATACCTCTGTAAAAGTTCTGCTTCTACAAACCACATCCAATCCACTGTTCTTCCATAATGAAAATTTGCTATACTCATCAACCATCTTCCATCTTCAACTGCAGGCATACCTGATTTTACTGTGCTTCCCTTTATTGTGCTTTTCAGATGGTGTGTGTGTGTGTGTGTGTGTGTGTTTAAGTTGAAGGTTTGTGGAACGCTGCATTGAGCAAGTCTACTGACATCATTTTTACAAGAGCATTTTGTGATTCTGTGTCACACTTTGGTAATTTTTGTAATATTTCAAACTTTTTCATTATTATTATATTTGTTATGGTGATCTGTGACCAGTGACTATGACCTGCTGAAATCTCAGATGGCTAGCAGTTTTTAGCAACAGAGTATTTAAATTTTTAAAAAATGTTTATTTTTGAGAGAAAGAGAGAGAATGAGTGGGGGAAGGGCAGAGAGAGAGAGACACAGAATCCAAAGCAGGCTCCAGATTCTGAGCTGTCAGCACAGAGTCCAACATGGGACTTAAATCTACAAACTGAGATCATGACCTGAGCCGAAGTCAGACTCTTAACTGACTGAGCCACCCAGGTGCCCCTACAAATAGGGTATTTTTAAATTAGGGTATGTACTTTGTTTTTTTAGACATAATGCTATTGCACACTTAACAGGCTACAGTACAGTGTAAAGGTAACTTTTATATGCACTGGGAAAAAAAAATTTCATTTAACTTGCATTATTGAAATATTCACTTTCCTGTGGTGGTCTGAACTGAAGCTGCAATATGTTTGAAGTGTGCCTGTATGGCATCTTTCATATGAAATAAGGTGGCCTAAGAGACCTGCCAGAGTTGAAACCATTAACAATTAATGAATTGAAAACATTTTTAAAGTTGGCTATTTTAAAAAGATAACTTGCTCCTCTTTATAGGGCAAGTGAAAACAGGGCCATTGTGCTTTTATAGTTTTCATATTTGCATAACAGATAAGAATATTTTTTAATTGCTATGATGGGCAATAGTAATTGCTAATATTTATTGAGCACTTAAAATAGGAGTTTAAAGCTTTGCATGTGATATCAGTTAAGATTTGCTGGTCAGTTAACAAACCACTTTAAAACTTACTGGCTTAAACCAGGGACCATTTATTCTCATGAATAATGAGATTCATTCATGCTCATCAATATCTGGGTGAATGGGGCTGGTTTTGCTGATCTTGGCCTGGTCAACTGGTGAGTTGACTGGGGCTGGCTGGCCTACGAGGGCTTCACTCAGATATCTAGCAGTGGGACAGCTGATGTGTAGGGCCAGATGGTAACTGTCATCTGTGTCTTCCCTCAGCAGCCTAACCTAGCCACAGTATATCCACATGGTAGTAGCATGGTTTCTAGAAGGAAAATGAGAGAATGCATAACCTCTTAGGTCCAGCTCGGAACTGGCATGATTCAACTCCCACCGCATTCATTTTATTGGCTAAAAATTCATAGGGACAGCCCAGAGTCAACGAATATCTCTATCCATTTCTTGCTGGGAAGAGTTGCAAAACCACATGCAGGGGAGACCCAGAGAAAGGTGGAGAAGTGTGACCATTTTTGCAAGCTACTTCACATATGCTAACTCCTTTAATTCAACAATCCTGCGAAGTAATGCTACTCTTAATCTCATTTTATACAGGAGGGAACTGAAGCTCAGAGGGGCTAAGTAATTTTGTTCCAATCGTATCATTCAAAAATGGAGACCTAGGACAGAAGACATTCTTGCTTTAGTTCCTGTTCTCTTAGTCATTCTCTTGCAACTTTAAACTAGGTATAAGGACAGCTCAGGGTGGTTTGGCCACCACAAAGAGAAGTTCCAGGTAGTAATACAGAAATCTAGCAAGTGTTAATGTCTGACCATTTAAAAGGATTTTGAATAAGCTCAATAAAGTAAATTGTGCATGGCTCACTTAGACAGAAGCAGATTACACACGTTCATGACTATGTTATTTTCCCTCCCACATCTTCTTTAGAAGTAGCACAAAACATTTCTGAACATGTTTGTGTTCTGAGATGCAAAGCAACTATTTAAAGTCCCAAGGATCCTGAATGTGTTTCTGTGGTTGTACCTAACATATATTCCCAGATTGTTCTAGGTATTGGTGATCTAATTATGGTGAAGCCTGTGGACACAGATGTGATTCAAGAAGTTAATTCTCAATAGTAGCCAGGCTGAGACTCCAAGGGCAAAGCAGACCCTCTGAGGAAATGTGATGTGAGAGGATGTGTGTGTCATAGGAAGTGAATCACTTACCATCAGATGTATCCAGTCATGGTTAGTAAGGCTTCTGGACTGCCACCTTGTTTTACAGAGGTCACCAACCCCAGGATCCTGATACTTAAAGAAATACTAGGATACAGATTCCACTGGTGACTCCAGGGAAAACAAGCAAAAAAAATGGATCTGTGTTTAGGATAACCATAAGGCCAACATGTCCCAGTCAGTGACATGTAGCAGAGTAGAAGGAAGAGTCTATCTAGAACCCCAACTCTGCATTGGTCCAGAAGAGTTAAATGAGTCCCTAAACTCTTGCTCCCTGCCTCAGGCCCTGGTACCCTATGATGAAGTAGCTGGAGGCAGAGTGAAGAGGAAGGCCTGGAGAGCATTATCTGTGCTCTGATGCTGAAGAAGCTAGAGAAAAAGAGCAGCAATCATGCAGAAGCGCTTCCAGCATGTGGCGTCCTGTCTGCGAGCAGTGTAATCTCACACATCCTGAAAAGAACAGATGTTCTCTAGAATAAGCAATCACCTTTCCAGGACAATGACTAATGGACCAAAGACCTCCAGTGTGAATTTCTGCGTCATGGTGAGATCGAGAACATCCTGGTCTATGACCACAAGTTACTGATGGGCAATTATGTCAAGACTTTCCTTCTGCACTCAGTAGCTGGAAAAACACTAAGATGTCAAATGCATCTCCTGGAAAGTAGTTGGAATGCCAAGGGAAAATTCAGCAATGCTGAGAAGAATGTAGACAGTGCCTGTGAATATAGAGGGACCACATGAAATGGCTGGAGAGTTGCCTTTAGGAAGGGACAGAGAAATCTCTGTGCTTCACGTCCTCGCCAAAGGCACGTTACCTGCCCTCATCCTGGAACAGCTTTGGAGTGACTCTTTCATAGCTCTTTTGACTCAGATGAGAACAACCTCTCCCCAGTTATGTGCTTTGAAAAACAAGCAGCCCAAGAATTGCACCAGGGCAGCAGATGACCCAGAAAGGCAATGATAGTTAAACTTGTGGACAAGACACATTCACAGAACATGGGGAAATGAAGACAGCCAAGTTGGATTCTCAGACATCAGGTCAGGAGCATGGAGGAAGAAGTCTCAGGTATGTGAATCATGAGCAGGCCACGACGGTAGGGGACGCTGTGCCACTTTCTTTGCTAAAGGGCCAAGAAATGCCTAATTATTGTAGTGCCTTTCCCCTACCCTTCCCAAGGAATATCTACAAGAGCACACTGTTTTCTAATTTACTAAAAGAGAAGCAAGTATTCCTGTGTAATTCTTTAAAAAATTGGAATCAGAAATTTAGTCTTACTTTAATTTTGTCTCACCAACACTCATTTCTTCAATGTCCAAATACTCTCACTTAGAGAAGTCTTAGAAACAGGGATGCCTGGGTGTCTCAGTCGGTTAAAGCGTCCAATTTGGCTCAGGTCATGATCTCGTGGTTCGTGGGTTTGAGCCCCGTGTCGGGCTCTGTGCTGATAGCTAGCTCAGAGCCTAGAGTCTGTCTTCAGATTCTGTGTCTCCCTCTCTCTCTGACCCTCCCCTGCTAACACACACACTCTCTCTCTCTCTCAAAAATAAATTAAAAAAAAAAAAAAAAAAAAGAAACAGACAAGAGGCCAGCCAGCCAGGCCAGCCCCTCCTGCGCTCCACACAGAGCTCCCATTGACTGCAATCCTATTGTAAGTCAAGGCTGGTGTAAACAAGGCAGAGACAACAATACTATGCAATCTTAAACCTTGGTGGAACTTGTCAAAATGAACCTATAAGATGAAAACAATGGTTCTCCAAGGAAAAGGAACCTATTTACCACAAATGTCACTGTAAAATTGTAGGACAAAGTATATCACTGAAGCCAAATAACTTAGTGGAGTTCTATGTATGTGGACCTCAAAGGTGTTCTCTGCAAGTGTTAGAAAGAAAAACTCTGCAGTGATGTGAGTTTTGGAAATGTTGGGTTAAATAGGTTAAATGTGTTTCTTTCCTGAAAGATTTCTCAGAATGTTTCTATGCTAATGTGCACTGTGAGTCTCCAGGAAAGGTATATTGCATGTAGTGCTTCCCAAACAAGTAATGGGAACCCTGCTTTTCCGTTTCTCATGGGAAGTGGCTCCCTGGAATGGATAAGCATGTGGGCTCCGAAACTGGCCTGTCTGCTTTCATCCAGGTTCTCTCAACTACAAGCTATGTGGCATCAAACAAGTTATTTAATCTCTTCAAGCCCCAGCCTCCTCATCTCTAAGGTTGTGGGAAATAAATTAAATAACTCCTATGAAACATTGCATTTATTCCATGGCCTCAGAGATAGTTACAGCTTCCTAAGTTATCAATATAGAGCATTCTGCAGAATGAGTTTTGCATGGTGTACACTTTCCAGAATGTTAATGTAATGAACACTGGAGCTGCTGCTTTGCATTGGTGGCATCCCCCTCTGGCCAAAATAATTTGTTTGACTGTTCTAATGAATAGGATGCTCAGAAACATCCTTTGATGGTCGTGGGGGAAGAGCTCCCTTTGTATCTGAGTGATAAGTGTGTGGTTGTGGGATGTGGACTGTGGGGGGTATTTTAGTATAATGAGGTGAGTGAGCCTAAGGAGGAAGCAGACATCCAGGGGACAGCAAGACACAGATGGTGCCATCGTCAAACCTCACTTGAACTGACCTTTCCCTGGACTTTTCAGTCAGGAGAGCCTGGAAATTCTTTGAAGCTTAAGTAAGTCTAAGTAAGCCTTTCTGTTACTGGCTGTCTAAGCCTCTCAGCTGATAGAGGGGGGAGTTCAAGTGGATAAAGGAGCAGCATGGTGCACTGGAAACAGCTCCAAAACACAAATGCAGCCCCAGCTTTCTAGCGATGGGCTCCACAGTCTCTATATATCACTAGACTGCTCTACTTCTTAGTTTCCTCAAGGACAAAAGGAAAAAAAATCAATATATTTCCTACTCAAGCTTCATGGTTAAAGCAAGGTACAAAGGAGAGAAGGTGTGTGAAAACACTCTGGAGACAGTCAAGTGTTCTATAAATGCAACAGAAATATTTATAGCAATAGTGGGAACTTGACCATGTCTTGATTTAAAGCTGTTACGCTGTGGTGGTATAAGATTTTTTGCTAATGCTAAAATAAGAACATAAAAACCAGCTGTCAAAATATTATAATTGGTCTCTGCCTAACCCTAAGGCTTTAACTTCTGTGATGCTATAAGTTTAAGGGCTTATCTGTGATTTTTGCCATTCTGTAATACTCTATCCCATTTAAAATTCTATAGCCTTGAATATTTCAAAAGAGGCTCTGAAAACATTCATGTATAAACAAGGAAAAGCACCTCTGGTAATTTTATGCTATTTTTAAATTTTTTTCAAGCTTTGTAAAATATTAGTCCTCATTTATAGTTTGACCAAACAGTCCAAGCACTCTTTGATAAAAGGTAGTAAAGTTTTTAATTTTAGTTTTAGAGAGAAATAGAAGTTTTAGGTAACAGCAAGGTAGAAAGTTGAAAAGGAAATAATCTAAAAAAAGAAGAAGAAAGAAATTCTGCAAAGACTTTAATGAAACTGAAATGTTAAGTTATTAGCAATAGTAATTATCTGGTCTTTATCAGGAAAGACAGTTCTCTGTGGGGTTTTGAACTTCTGCAGGTCTTGCTGGGAATTCTAAGAACACAAGGCCCTGACTGCCCTTTGGCTGGGTCATTTCTTAAGGTTGTGTTTGTAGTGAGTAGGTCTGAGCAATGGGATAAGGTCTCCCTCCAAGACAAAGAATGGGCTTGCTTACTGCTCACTGGTGTGAACAGTTACTGTTCACCACTGTTACTGGTGGCTCTCCCCAGCTCAGACATGACACAACTCCACTGTGTGTCAAACAGTGGAGTCCATCAGTCCCTCCATGTCAGCCCCACAGGACTTGGGGACAAGTGGAAGGGATATTTACACTCTGATGCCCTTGGTGGTTGGTGTGTCCTCAACGATGAAGTCCTGTGCCTCTGAGCCAGGGGTTTCATGTCTTCTGCCAACATTCATGAAACAGAAATAGGAAGTTTTATTAGCTTATAAGGAAAGAAAGATATATTCCAGACTCTTCACAGTCTTGACACTTTTGGTGATGTGTTTGGTTGATTTTTATGAAAAATTCCAACAGTTAAGGATTCACTCCTATGGTGTTCTTTGTGGGTTCCTGCCACTTTCATTAACCAGCAGAGGGAGCCCATGCTAATTAATTAGCTGAGGCTAGCTTTCCTTGCACACATGCTAGAGCATCTTACAGATAAAATCTGCTTACAAGTATCCTGCTGCTGGCAATATATAGGGGAAAATGTAGGACATGAAACAGTACCATCATTGACTTGGCCTTCAGGGTATCAAAAATAAAAATATTACACTTCCTCCAGGAAGAAGGAAGTTAGGGAATGTGCATTACCAATCCAGAAGAAGTTGAAAGTAGTATTTTCTCAGTAAAGAATTATTCTAAAGCTGATGACCCTGGGATTTATGAAAGAGGTCCTGAATATAATTAAACAGTTACCTTTTGAGAACTATCTCTTTCCTCTATACTATGTATGTAATTAAGAAATGAGGTGCTAACCTGAGATTTCTCTTTCTTTTATACTAGGTGCATTAATAAGAAATGAGGTCCTAACTTGGAAAATACTCTACTTAAAAACTATTCATAAGCAAAGCACACAAATATGTGTACACGCAGGTCTCACGCACTTTGCTTTGGCACCTTCATGTCTGTACTTTTGCCCAGGAAAATTTCAGGAGTGCGGGGCAAGTCCAGAGTTGACCATCCGCCTGGGGCGAGGCTGATTTCCCTAAGCAAGTTCCAGCATCATACTTGACAATCTCAGAACCTTCTGTTTGTTTACAAAATAAAGCTTCTCTGGGTGGAAATGTGCACATGCATGTGTACACGCGCGCATGTGTGCGCGCACACACACCATAGACATTCATTAAAACAAGGGAGAAAATTTAACAGTAATTCAAAATTGCACTTAAAAATTGCCATATGGAAGGAGACAAAACAGAATGTTATTAATGACAAGGGCAGTGACAATGAAAACTGTTGAAATATTATCTGTTGTTACTTGAATTTTACTCTGGAACTTGGGACTTTGTCCAACCTCCAAATCCAACTTTTTCCTTCTATTTCACAGTAATCTAACTTGGCAGATTTGACTCTTGGACTCTTCACCTGTGCATTTTTTAATTTTGTTATTAGCTTTAATTTTTAATTGTTTTCTGGCTTGGAAATACCTTAGAGAGCTAAAGTCACAGGAGATTAAGAGTAAGAAAATGGCTGTTTGGACAGGCTAAGCTCTTGAAGATTTGTAAGAAGAAGTGATGTAAGTAAATGTAATTTTCTCATACAAAAAATAGTATGACTAACAGGTTATTTTCCTAAATAATGACTGATGCCTAAAATTGAAAGGACTATTTTAAATACCTTATTGAATTAGCTGTAGATATTAGCTGTAGAGTTTTCTGAGGCACACTGCAAATCAGTTAGGGAGGGAAATTCAGAAGCTGGCTGCATATTGTTTATGATTTTATTTGTGCAGGTAAGGCACAAGTTAAGGATCTCTGGGACAGTGGCTGGTCAGAATATAGGAACTTTAGGAGCCCTGGGGAACCTTCTGTTTGTTTACAAGACAGTCAAGAGCTGAGCAGTCAAGAGCTGGGCAGCATGGCCACAAAGAATAGTGAGGTGCGTGGTCCCAGAACTGCCTGACAATGGGCAGAATTAAGGATGAGTCACTATGAGGTCAAGGAGATGGATATTGGTGTTTTGAACAGCACCCAGAGAGAGGAGAGCAGCTCAGATGTGGAAGGCCAGGGAGGCAAGAAGTCACCTCTTTTAGGGGTGGGGAATCCTCTTAAAAACTCTTGACTGGGACAAGGAGATGGAGAACGAAGCGTTCTACAAACACATGAAGTCACCCCAACGTTGACGGTGCTGTACTAGGCGCTCTTCCACTTGAGGTTAAGGAGCAAAGGTGTGGCTGCTCTCCCGGAGTTTCAGCTCGTAGACACAGCTCAGTCCAACTCCCTCGAGCTGATCACTTCCTTGTGGGCAGGCTTGCAGATGAGTTAAGGTTGAGATTAGATTTTTTTCTCTCCATTTCTGCCCCAACAAACTCTGACATTTTTCACCCCTCTCATTTTGTGACCAGAAAGATATGTTTCCTTAAAAGTGGAAACTGTATCAGAAATCTGGCTTTTATATTTTATCCCAGGCTACTTTCCATGTAACACATACACAAAAGGCTGAGAGCAAAATGAAATCACTTTAAGTCACAGACGCAATTAGGGACTTTTTCTCTAGGAGCAGAGACTGGGTCTGGGGGCAGTTATAGGCTCACTGTGGCAAGTCTGAATTTCAGCTTTGGCACTTTGAGTCTGGATTGGGTCGGTTCAGAGTCAAGGGGGCTCCCTGGCTATTGTGATAGCCGCTGGGAGGGTCTGGTAAAGCCCGTGGCCACAGGCTCAGCCACCACGGCTGCGCTGACCCATAAACGATATGTCAGGCACCACAGAGTCCTATTCATGAGCTTGTGTTTTTGGAAGAAAGGTCCAGAGACTCTAAAAATGAGCAGTGAGACAGTGACATCATAATGGTATTTATTATTTCAGGTTAGACTGGCACCTACTAAATCACTAAGGCCACAGGTAGGTTTTTCCACTTGAGGGAAGTCTTCTTTTTCCCTCTAAAGCTGGATTACTGGGAGGCGTGAAGCACGCACATTCCCCAGGAGTGCCAGTGTGGGTGAAATAAAGACTTAAATAATTCCCACTTCATTTTATTTTCACACATTCCCCTCCCTAGAAGTTGAGTGGATTAAGTTTTATAGGGCACAAACTAGGGCCGGCTCACACACAGGCTCTCCTGGATGTCGCCTTAGGGTGTGACGGTGATGTGAGGAACATCTCAGGACATCCCTCTCTTTGGGGTCAGAAATTGCCACCCTACCTTACTAAGCCTTTGGGCATGGTTTCAAGCTTGAATCTTATCAATTTATTTGAGAGACATGACAACAGTATTAACATTTTAGCATAGATTTATTTATCACACTAGCCTGTTAATATTTTAGCAAATATTCATTTTTCACATTAAGTCTGACAGAACGGGACTGGTAAATTTCAGTGGGGAAGCTGGGGAGAGAAAAGGAGTGAATGGGGGGGGGGGGTTCTACCTTAAGAAGTGTCCCGTTTGTTGACTGACGAGAATGTGCGTGCATGTGAGTGCCCATGTGTGCATGTGCACGTGTGCATGCACGTGTGTGTGCACAGAGCAGGTGAGGTGAGGTGGGAATGCTGGGGTAGTGCACAGGGGAAGTCCTACCAGTCTGCAGAATGGTTGAGATGTGGATAGTGACAGATGGCGATGACACTCACTGTGTTGGGCACCGAGTAATGTATGGGATTGTCAAATCGCTATGCTGTACATCTGAAACTAATGTTAACACTGTTAGGTTAGTTACACTTCAATGAACAATTAGGTAACAATGATTGAGATGCATGATGTATGTCAGGACTTGAGGAATGAAAAAACTTGTATACATTGGGTGATATATATATAGTTTGTGATGTATACATCCGGTTTTAAACAAAATTCAGAAAGTAATATAGAGGTTAAGAGAATAATTGTAGTGATCACCCAATTACCCAGGTTCACTTCAGATACATGAAAACTCCAAGGGCTTGGGCACTTAAGAAAACTTTTTTTTTCCCCACAGAGTGAAGGCTGGTCTCCCTGTGGGGGAGGCCAGAGGAACACAGCTTCGCGGGGCTCTGTGAATCAGCCCAGCGCTTGCCTGGGGGAGTCTCTTTCTCTGGGGCTGTGGTTTTCCTGCACTCATACTTTCTTTCTGGGTCTCACAGCAGCTGCATCATTAAACTAACCTGGCGCCTGAAAAGAAGGATAAATCCATGCTGAGATTAATGATAATGCACTTAAATTTACATAACATGTCAAGTCCAGAAGTATCCCAAAGTACCATGTAAACCTCCTGGAGGTGCTAGGGTGAGGGGGCTTCCTCCAAGGCTCACAGAGTGGGGAGGTGGGGCACGAAGGGTGGGACCTGTGTCCTGGCCATGGCAGACACAGCAGGACCACTCACATTAGACTGCAGGAGACACAAAATGCCTGACAAACTTGCCTGTTGTGGCTAAACTTTTGCAACATTGCAGCTCAGTGACTTAGATGGAATTGTGTTCCCTCCATTTTGCAGATAAGGATTGGAAGCCTGATGTGATGAGATGCCTGACATCTGCAGCAGGAGACCACAGATATTTGGTGGTGGGAGGGTGGCAGCCTGGCCATTCACTGGCCACTCTGAGCTGCTGCACAGCTGTGGAGTGGGGAGGAGGAGCTGGCCCGGACCAGCTCACGCCCCCTTCCTTGTCTCCTCTGCTTAGGTACATGGCCTTTTTGCTGTTTTTCTAACTCTGTCTGGAATGGCTCTTGCCCCAGGGCTCACTCCCTCACATCCCTCAGGTCACTGGTGTTGACCTGAGTGTTAACATGACAGGGAATACTTCCCTGAGTCCTCAAGCACAGTGTCTGCCTCCAGGCACTCACCACCCCCTTATGTGTGTTCATCCCATAAAGCAGGGACCTGTGTGCAGGGGTATTCTATTTTCACTGGTACCATTCACTGTCTGTCTCCCCAGCTAGAATATGAGTTCCGTGAGTCAGGGCTCTTGTTCCATCCCTGTTGCATCCCAGTGCCTGGAGCAGGGCCTGAGCGTGGTAAATCCCGGTAGACATCTGGGACGGGGGATGCTTGGGAGGATTGCAGGCCTTCTTTCATCCCTCCTCAGACTGGGTGGAGAGCACTAGGAATGTGTCCACACGTGGCCTCAAGGCACCAGTTCATTGCCTTGTGTACAGGTGACATCTGGTTGAATTAAATGGAATTTGTCTTGGAAAGAGGCTTCTGCTTAATTTAGGACATTTTTGATGTTGGACGCTAGGAATATTGAAGCTTTCCTTTTCTTCTTTCCATTGAGAGAGTTTTGTTTTGTTTTTTGTCTCTGACTTTTTCCATTGGAAGAAGGTGAGGAGTTGATTGTATTGGATCTACTCTGTTTGGAACTTGCTCTTCCAAATGGAATCAGAACTATACAGAATAATGGCTACCTCTGTCTTTAAGAATCCCAGGACCTTTGGACAAAAGATCCAACAATCAGAGGACACAGTGTAACCATGTGTGTGAGACGTCCAATGTGGCTGTGCAAAGGGAGGGTCTTGGGAGGGCAGGATTTTCAGTGAAGGGTGAGAAGAGGAAGGGGCATTCCTGGCAGAGAGAAGAGCAAGAGCAAACCCAGCAATCCCATTGCATGTGGGCGTGGATGGGGAGGAGCTAAGGGCCCCCGCAGTTAAGTGATGATATGGGTCCACGCCCTGGGATATGATCTCATTAGCTAAGCAGGACCAGGCCTGGCCAGGATTTATAAGGAAGACCTCCCAGGAAAGCCCTGGGTACTGCATAGATTGATGCTGGTGATTCATTCAGTGGTAAATCTTTCTTCTGAGTCATTCTTGAATCAATGTTCCAGGACGTAGTGTGTGTGTGTGTGTGTGTGTGCGTGTGTGTGCGTGTGTGTGTGTGTGTGTATGTGTGTGGTTGTGTGTAAGTATATGACTGTGTGTGTGTTTATATGTGAAAGGGGATAGTTCACTCTTAGATAAGTAGAGAATCTCTTACACCCCCTGATGGGGTCTAATGGATGACGCTCCCCTCTGCCCCGCCCCCGGGCTCTGGGGTTCGGGGCTTCCCTTCTGCTAATCTGCCTCCCAGTGGCAAGATTATTTCAGTTGCCTGTTTCCCCAGAAATGACCTCTTAGACTCCTATATTCTGCGATGATTCTGGCTGTTTTTGTGCCAACAGAAAATGCACATGGAGATATTTCCCTGCCCTAGGGTACCTTTCAGAGTGTTAGGTCAAGTGGGATGCTCCTCTACAAATAAAACTCTTCTGAACAAAATGAGGATGTCCAGCTGTCCATGGGATAGTGTGATGGAGCAGCGATCCTGGCGAGGCTCACCATGAGAGGATGGGCTGTCCCCAAGGAAGAAGTCACTGGGACAGGAGGCAGCGGGCAGTGGGCCCTGATAAAGGTCACTGGGTAAGGTGTGACTGTCCACTCTAAAGTACCCTTTTGTCTCCTCTACTAATTCCACCTGTGTTAGCCCCAGATATGTGCTTTGCACACTGTTGGAGCATATCCCCCTTCTTAAACAAAGGTATTCTTTAATTACCGGGCTGGGTGTGATAACTTGGTGTGTGTGCATGGCACACCTCATTTGCCTGCTGTATGGCAGGGCAACGGCACTCACTGCCCACTTGGGGAGAGCATGCTTGCCACTTTGTTCTCTGCACTAGGGTGATTGGGTGTGGTGGGAGAGCTGGTCTGAAAGCTGTAAAAAGTTGGTCAAGAAGACAGTGGGTGGAGAGTCTGTGTGGCTCAGTCAGTTGTGTCCAACTTTGGCTCAGGTTAGTGAGTTTGAGCCCTGCATCTGGTTCTGTGCGGACAATGTGGATCCTGCTTCAGATCCTCTCTCTCCCTGTCTCTCCGTCCCTCCCCAGCTCACACACACACACACACACACACACACACACACTCTCTCTCTCTCTCAAAAGTAAATAAACTTAAAAAGGAAAAGAAGGCTTTTGTTCTCTTTCTTCACTGATAATGTCAGGAAAGGGATTTAAATAAAAATTTTTTATTGGTCCTGTCTTCAGTCAGCCATGTATTCCTGAGTAATTTTTGTTTTTTTCCTCCCTTAGATAAGGACATATTCTTAATATATTATTATGAAAGAGTTTGATGTGCTCATTACTGGTTGGTTTGTAACTAAGCCTCATGGGCTAGTGGCACTTTTTAGAATAGCTTTAAAAAATGATTCTTGGTAGCTGGATGTAGGATGCTGCAGGTCATGGGATAAATATGGGAATGTGGCATGTTTTCCACAGTGACTCTTTCCTTCCTTAAGATCAACAGGCTTCAAAACCAAAATCAAGAAAACTCCAGGCTTCGCTGCACCATTCAGACTCCAGCATAAATAGGTCAGTTCATAGATGCAAGCTTTCCCCGTGACATTACTTAGCTATGTATGGACACAAGAATTTTATGGTCGCTGCATGATTTTCCCTCTCATTGCCAAGTATACATAACCCTCATTAGTGAGTTGGTAGTAAAAAATGACTTTTCTACATTTCTTGACTGTTGTATGTTTGAATTGTAAACTGTGTGATGAATATTCTTATCCATATGGAGAAATATCAAGAATTCTCTTTGTGGTAGCTGGGCATATGTATCTAAACTTTCTGGCACACCCAAGTAATAAATCTTTCTGGAAATTTAGACTACATGCAGCTTGTACTTAAGGTTCCAATTCTATTCTTCATTTTTATTCATTATTGTGTCGTTGTCCTGGGCTGAAGGTACACCCCCCCCCCATCTTTGCCAGATTCCTGGCAATTGCAATTACACTTGGAAATGCTGGTCAGTAAGGGGAGGAGTCCCCTTAATTACAAAACGCAGTGCTTGTCATCTGAGAAGAATGAAGCGCACTGAACCTGATGAGTGATCTGTAATCATCCCCTATCTGTGCTTTATCCTTCCTGTGTGGTTGTCTCTGACATGCCCATTCCTGTGCACTGACTCTCACCCTTGGGACCTGCTCCTGAGCTGACACCCACCTGCTGTAGTGGAAGAAAGGTTCCCTGCCTCCAGTGAACTATTTTAACAAGCAAGGAGTTGTAGGAAAATGCCAAGCAAGCCAAACCAGGTTCTTCAGCATGAAAGGAAAAGGCAAAACACAGCTATGGCTTATCAGTGCCTTCTTCTATGCTCAGTTTGCTGAGGTTAATGTAACGTGCTTTTTAAGCTCCTCCCTCACCCCTCTCCACCGCCCGCCCCCAGCACCACCCACCGCCCATCTCCCACCGGCCTCCAAAGGTGTATTAATACATACATTTATTAAGTTAGATACTACATAAAAGCCACTAGATGTCGCTGTCTTCAATCTGTTCCTCTTCCGGCCCACCTCGCTAAGGAGTTCACGAGCCAGGCAAGCATTGCAGTGTGAGAAGAGCCCTAATCCCAAAGATTTTAGAGGGCTGCAAAGGAGTGTGTGGGCTGGAAGCACTTCGGGGATCCTTTGCCAGAATCTTTGGTGAAACCAACGCGAAGAGAGCAGAAAAGGGCGGTCACACTTGGGGCCAGAGGGCGAGGAGCAGGTGCATGCCTGGAGTCCTTGCACAGGCTGGTGCTGTGGTGCCAGTGCTGGTCCCCAGGGATGGGTGCTAGTGGAGCAGGGGGGCCACAGAATCTAATGTCACACAACTGCAGAAGCACATGACCCTCAGGGATAGCCTTAGAAGTGACATCTGGAATGTCTAGGAGGTATTAAGAAACATGTCCTTTGGGGAAAGAGGCACCTCCAAAGTAGAGTGCTGTTGGAAAGGTGGCATCGGCCAGGGCTTGGATTTTCTGATAATGTTTTTATATTATAGGGTTAGGATTATTCATATTCTATTGGCAGTGTTACACAGTTTTAATATGTATTCTTACTGTGTATAAACATCTCATCTGCAGCTCACTTGAATCAAGGGGGCAACAAACCAAATTAGTCCATCTATTACAATCCAACTATAGTTAGAAGGGTTAGAGCATTCTAGAATGTCTAGAAGAAAGAGGATAACAGTAAAATACCAGGTTCTGCATATTTATTCCCACAGATAAATTCAGGAACACTTGTTCCTGAGAGAGACCTCTCCCTGTGCTTGAGAGCTGAGGGTGTCAACTTCCTGTTTCTGAACTCAGAATGGTGAGGAAAAGCCCGCCTGCATGGTACAGGGTGCAGTGAACTATTTCCCTTGTAAACAAACCTTTTTGCTAAGGATGGAGGTGATCATTTTCCTCTGCCAGCCCAGCTAGAAACAGAAGGCTTCTGAGCTAAGGAGAATTCTATCTCTGATAGACACATTTGGACTGATTGCATTTTTTTCCTACTTGAAGGATTTAGTTGGATGACAGAATTCAAAGGTTTTATCCACAGCTGGTGTTTGGGCTATGGTTCAGACAATTCTAAGTGAGGATCCCAGAGGTACCAAAGTGGGAGAAACAAGAGCATTGTTTACCAGACTCTCAAATCAAACCTGGGGCTCATTGATTAGTAAGTGTGGAACCCTGGCCATGTGCCAGATGCTGCTTTAGGCTGAGGATACATCACTGGACAAAGCATACAAAAATCACGTGCCTCTCTGGAGTGTGTCTTTTAGTGGGAAGAGACAAAGGAAATGAAATAAATCAATTATATATATGAATACGATGAGAAATGCCAAGGAGAAAAGAAAGCAGAGAAGGAGGCTGGGGAGTTTAGGGTGAGATGGCTGGGGAAGTTCTCCCTGAGAAGGTGATATTTGAGCAAAAGTGTGGAGGATGAGGGGCAGTTAGTTGTAAATTCTGCCACCCAGTGGTTCGACTATTGGTGACTTGAAATTGCATGTGGTGGGAATATTTACACTAGGGAAATTGGCAAGTGCTATGAGCCAAGGCTCTTTTATTTGGACAGTTGACTTTTCTGCATATCATGGGAAGGGAGAGGAGAGGCAGGGGAGGGTCACCCAGGACCAAGTCTGTCCCTGACTCTGGGGCAGGGCTGCAGTTACTAGAGGAATAAGTTTGCACGGATTCATGGGCTTGGGGGCTGTTGCTAAAGTTCTGCTTGGCTGTTTGTAGGTGGTCCTTTGCTGGACAGTTAATTTTGCTCTTCTCATTGATGATATCTCTTCAGGAGAAGACAGGTATGAAAAGTACCCTATACTTAAGAGTTATCACAGATTTCAGGACCATTCTTCTTGAAATCATGTAAGAGCTGGAACATCATTCTTTAGAGTCAAGCCAGAGGAGCCCAAGTCCATTTTGCTGACTGGGGTATGTCTATAAGCTGTTTTGGATAAAAACATGTCCTTGTGAGCCTTCTTTCCCTCGCACAGTCTCAGACTGCCTCCTTCTCTGTCCTGATCTGTACCTCCTGAGGATGTCAATGAATTAAACACTGTGTTCCCCAATACTGTGAAGAATATATGGTACACCTCAAAGTTCAATAAGAATGATTTTGGCATTATCTATGATTTTGACTTTGGTACATTTGGTTTTATCAGTTTATCCTCCTTGTTACCATAAACACCCAGAGTTAAATTTTAGGAAGAATTTAGCCCTGACACAGGTTATATGGTTATGTATGGTGGGCACTCTCTAGCAGCCAGGAAAAGTGCTGCTGCCCTTTAGAATGGGCAGAGTCAGAGCAATTCAGAGCACACAGTTCTCTCTTTTGGGGCTAACAAAAACACACTGGAAATTTTATAAGAACTGACTTTTCTGTGAAGTTTCCAGAACTTTCACCTACTACGTGGTCTGGCACCGACAAACCCACATCCATCAGTTTGGCCTGTTCCCGCTTGGAGCAGGGAGCTCAGAGGTGCAAATCTGCAGTGAGGGGTGAGGTGGGCCAGGCGTCCAAGCTCTGGAGCCATGAAGTCCAGGCACCATCCCCGTCTGGCCTTGACTCACTCTGTTGGACAGGAAAAGCCATGATGGACTCAGTTTCTGAGGATTTTGTGGGGGTTTCTACTGAGGGCCGGAACACTGCCTTTTCAGGGAGCTATGGCTGCTCGTCCCCCTCCTAGGAGGAATGTTTGGGAATGTGCGGGGGGCATTCTGGATTGTCCTCAAATCTTCAGAGTGCTACTGTCATTGTGGGTGGGGGTGGGAGAAACCTGCCCTGCTCCACACACCAATATGCCCATGGGAGGGACCAGGTAGTGCCTGCCAGTGCAGCAGGCTGCAGCAGAGAGAGAGAGTCCCTGATTGGTGCTCTGAACATGGCCATGACCCCACTGCAGAGGAATGAAGGCTAAAGGGGGCTTGGACGGTTCACATAGGGTCTGTAGAAGTGCTGCTGTGGACAGAGCCTTGGAGTGGGTGTGAAGGACTGTAATCAGCTCAGTAGCTCTCTGAGAATCTTGGTCAAGGTGCTCCCCTCTCTGGGCCTCAATGACGTCTATAAAACCAGAAGGCAGAACCAGATGATCCTGAGGCCCTGCCCTTTGTGGTTTCTGAATGGAGACCAAACAGAATGTCCAGGGTTCTTCTCAGTGGGACTGGTAAGCAGGTGTGGTTTCCTGAGGATCTGGCTCTGAATGAGTCTCCAGGGGACAGCACATTCCAGGCAGGGATGACCCATGAGAATGGTGATGGCTCTGCCCTGTGGTCAGCAGGGGACTGGTCCTCAGAAAGTTGACACCAGCCCAGCATTTGCGTGCAGTGATTCCCAGCTTGTGTGAATGGAGACGGGGGCCCTGTAAGGAAATCTACTGGTAGGCCTCACTGGCCTGGCCTCTGTCATGACTGTTGATTCCTCTGATGGTTTGTGAAAGGGATAGGAAAACTGGATCCCACCAAAGGAGAGATAGATGCTCATGAATTGTGTTGTGTCCTTCCCTTCTGAGCTCTCCTTTTCTTTATGAGCATGCAAAGTGTGGTGGTTAATTTTATGTATTGATGTGACTAGATATTTGGCCCAACATTACTGTGGGTATTTCTGTGAGGGTGCTTTTGGATGAAATTAACATTTGAATCCTTTGAGTAAAGCAGATTGCCCTCCAGTCCATAATAAAGATGGGCCTCATTTAATCAGTAGAAGGCTTGAATAGAACAAAAGGCTGTTGTCCATTGAGTAAGAAAGAATCTTCCTGCCTGGTGGCCTTTAAACTAGGATATCACCTCTGCCTGCTTCCACATCAGTCTCTGGACTTTGGACTTGAACTTGGACACCAATTATTGACTCTAGAGATTTTGGACTTGCCAGCTTCTATAATTACATGAGCCAATTCCTTATAATAAACCTCTCTCTCATTCTTTCTCTCTATTGATCTATGGTTATATTGATATTGATATATACAGATAAGTAGATATAGGTATATATTTAATTGGTCCTATTTCTCTGGACAACCCTGATTAATATATGAAAGATTTGAGTATCTCACATGCTGGAGTTAGCACTGTTAGGAGGAGGGAAAGCAGATTGTTGTGTCCCCGAAGCAGTGTGTTCAGAAGACTCAGGATATGTTTGCAGGCTGCCATGGAGAAATAAGTGCACAGTTAAGCCCAAGAGTTGGAAATACAAAGGTAGAGTGCTGCTGGGTTGCTGAATAGAAGCAAAATCCTCCCTCCTTCAGAGAGATTAGGGGAGAGTAAACAGAAGGCCAGCCCTCACACTTCTCTGTGCTATTGTCCATACTGATGAACAAGTCCAGGGTGTTGGAGGATGAGCGAGCTAATCTATGTGTATATTCACAGGGTTTTTGAGAAAAAGATGCTGGATGGTGGGGAAATATCTAGGATTATTGCCATTATTATTTCTGGGTTTCATTCTACCTATAGTTAAAGAAAATGAGGAATAAGTTTCAATGATCTATGTGTTTTGGCAAAAAGGTTAAAATTTTCCCCTGGTTCAAATTGAAAAAACTTCTCATAATTCTCAGGTCAGACATATAAATATTCTAAACAAAAACTCATTAGTTCTGCCCACTCCACCATCTATTGAGTTAAGACTGGCTAATCCAAAGGTTGACACAGTTAAATGAAAAGGTTCATTTGGAACTGTTAACACCTTGCAATAACACCTTGCACTTATATAGAACCCTTCACGCTGAAGGACTGCAAAGTGCTCTGCAGACAGTGTATAAATAGAAACTCTCCCTCCAAGCAAAGGCAGCCTCCTTACAGGCACAATGCCACCAAAACACACCCCCACAGTCTTTTTGTTGAAACAGAAAAGTGAAAACTGTTTTCTCTATTTCAAACTGAGAGAGTTTTCCCCTCATGCCAATCAATTCTTGGATTCTCTGACCAAATGGGTGTCCAACTGACCAACTGGGTATCTAACAATTCAATTCTGGCATGAATTCCTGGACTTCACACGGACCCCACAGGGTAAGGGCTCAGTTCCATGACACTACCCCCACATCAGACACCAGTTTTAAGTGTCGTACCCAAGCTACCCATACTTCTGTCTAGCTGAGTACAAATTTGGGGGTATCCACAGCCCCCTTGCAGGTTCAATAATTCACTAGAATTAATATCAGAACTCAGGAAAGCAGTTTACTTACGATTACCAGTTTATTATAAAGGACACAATTTAGGAACAGCCAAATGGAAGAGATGCATGGGGCAGTGTACTGGGAGTGAGGGGTGCTGTGGACCTTCCATGCTCTTCTCGGCCTGCACTCTCCCAGCAGCTCCATGTGTTCACCAACCTGGAGGTTTCTGAAACCTGTCATTTAGGGATTCGTATGGTTTCATTACAGAGGATGATTGATTAAATCACTGACCATTTGTGCTTGGACTCATTGCCAGCCTTTCTCCCCTCCCCAGAGGTTAAAGGGAGGGTGGAACTGAAAATTCCAACCTTCTAATTGTGTTTTGGACCAGTCCCTGTCCGAAGCTCTTTAGGAATTCACATTAGCATAAACTGAGATGTAGACTAAAGGAGCTGGTTATGAAGAACAAGACAGTCCTATCAGGGAATGCCAAGGGTTTTAGAAGATTGATGTCAGGAACTAGGGACAAAGAACAAATATATATTTCCCATTTTATTGCACCAACAACAGGGTATTTCAGTTGACAGTAGTGGTCACACTGGAGTGAGACCAATACTGATGTGAGCACGTGTCTCACATGGAAGGAGTTCTGGAGCATCTTCAATGGCTTCCTCGTGTTTTCTTGTCTCACAGCACATAACGTCTATTATCAGCACTGACTAATACAATTTCTGTGGTGGCGAAATGCTCCAGTATGGTGGCCACTAATCACATGTGACTATTGAGCCTTTGACATGTGGCTAGTGTACTGCAGCGTTATTATTTTATTATGCTGATTATTTAATTGTGTTGTGTGAAGCTCTATAGTACAGGTCATTTGGAAATGACAAGGTGACCTCATGGGGACGGGGCAGTTCCTGCTGGGTCAGGAGCAGCCTTATGCCCCTCATTTATTATTTCCATCCTTGGAACTGTAGCCCAAAGTGAAGAGATATTGATATCTTCAGAAATGTTTAGTGTGGGATCCATCCATCCATCCATCCATCCATCCATCCATCCATCCATCCATTTATACTTTGAACAAATATTCTTGAAGATATTCAACACTTGGTCATATTCAGTGCTTTTCCAGGTAAACAGAAGTTTTGAATTTAGAATTGCCCAGCAAATCTTAGTATAGATGCAACACCAAATTTTGAAAAAGTACAAAGCTGGGGCGCCTGAGTGGCTTAGTCGGTTGGGCGTCCGACTTTCGCTTAGGTCATGATCTCGCGATTCGTGGGTTCGAGCCCCGCGTCGGGCTCTGTGCTGACTGCCAGCTCAGAGCCTGGAGCCTGTTTCAGTCTGTGACTCCCTCTCTCTCTGACCCTCCCCTGCTCACGCTGTCTCTCTCTCTCTCTCTCTCCTAGAAATAAATAAAACATTAAAAAAGAAAAAGAAAAAGTACAAAGCTAATCACTAAAATTATGCTTAAATGTACTCTTTCCCAAAGTGACTGCAGATTGAGGTGATTGCAAGTGGGACAAGAAGAAGATGTGAAGTGGTGACTCCAAACATTAAATATTTGAAGGGTCCCCCCTGAACAAGACGGTGGGTGTCTTTAACATAGAGATGTGCCTATCATATACATTTAGTGCTCCTTAAGTAGAGTGATTGGTGATTCTTGCAATAAAGAGGATATTGGTGATGGAGGGAAGGTGAATAGTGTGGGGGGCAGCATTTTAAGGAGCTCAGTTATTTCCCCCCAACTGGAATCATGGGATAAAAAGAGGGGAAAGAAGGCAGAGGGCTTTAAAGTGGAGTTTAGGAGGCTGAGTGAAATGGCACTCCAAGGAAATTATAAGAGCAGTGATAGAGACAGAAGCAATTGGAGCAGAACTCGGCTAGGGGGAAGAGCACAAAGTGAGGTGGGGTGTCAGTGCACCTCACACAGCCTTGTGTCCCTAAGCAACAGAAGCTGGCAAAGGTCTGGAGGGCCTGGAGGGAACATTTACAGGAAGAACTGGACCTGAGGACAGAGCCCCAGGCAGGTGGCCCCTGGAAAATGTGTTGCCTCTGGACTTGGCTGGAAGAGGGGCTTCTTTTGATCCTAAGCTGGGTAAGTGAGACCAAGGAGATAGGCCTGTGCTCTCCCTTACCTGATGGTGAAATTGGGCTTCTGTTGGGTCAATGGGTGGGGGAAGAGCAGTTTTTTTCCAAGAGGAGAGAGAGAAAAGCCAGACAGAAGCTACATAAGACAAAATTTTGGATGTGTATTAGTATCAGGGTCTGCATTGGCTTGCTTCCCTCTTGAGCTTGTTAAATATTTCATGAGAAGGTCCTTGGCTAAGGCCCTTTGTGCATGTCTTAGTTGATTAGTGCTGCTATAACAAATTACTAGAGACTGGATACCTTATAAACACCAAAATCGATTTCTCATAGTTCTGGAGCCTGGAAGTCTGATCTAATATGCTGACATGTTCAGGTGAGGGTCTGTTCCAGGTTGCAGATTCACTGTGTCCTGTAACGGGATGGAAAGGGTGAGGCAGTTCTGTGTGTTTCTTTTATAGGGGCGCTAACTCTGTTTACGAGGCCTCCACTCTCATGATCTAATCACACCCCAAATGCTCCACCTCCGGATACAGACATTCAGTCCACAGCAATCTGAAGTGGTTTGCCTGGTCCCCAGGAGTTTGGGATGTCACCTGTAGTCACTGTGGTGTTTACACCCAAGAAATGGACAAAGTGATCCTTTTGACATTTCTTAAACTCTCTTTTTCTAAGAGAATGGTTTGTTTTTCTCATCAATGGCACTTGCTTCTCTGCCTGCCATGGCGGGGCCTTAGTCCTCTGTGTTATTTCTGTGACTATGAGGTGCAGCTGTATGAGATTGGCAGGTCCTGGGAGCTAGTTTGTGTGCCTAACATACCCGGGAACTGTTGCTTCTCTTATAAACTTTAGTTAATTGTGGTTGATTTATCGATTTATCTTGACCTAAAGGGCTCAATTTAATTTCTTTTTAATTTCTTTCTTTTTCTCTCTTTACACACACACACACACACACACACACACACACACACACACAGGTTTAGGATATATATCTACATATATATATACACACACACACACACACACACACACACACATATATATATATAGGTTTAGAATGGAGGACCATGGGGGAGAAGAAGGAGAAAAATAGTTGGGGAGAGGGAAGGAGGCAAACCATGAGAGACTCTTGAATGCTGAGAACAAACTGAGGGCTGATGGGGGTGTGGGAGAGGGGAAGGGGGGCACGGAGCATGTATGGGCATGGAGGAGGGCACTTGTTGGGATGAGCACTGTGTGTTATATGGAAACCAACTTGACAATAAACTATTTAAAAGAAAAAAGAAAAATCAGACCAAGTAATTGGTGATCTATTTAAATATTAGAATTCATGACTTCCATTCCAAATAAATCCTTCCAAAACAAAACGTATTAGTATATGTAATATATATTATTGTTACCATACATTATATTAAATATATAGGAATATATATTTATAAGTATATATAAAATTAATATATAATATATATTCTATTCCAAACAAGTCCTTTCCAAGAAAAATGCATATATATATATATATATATATATATATATATATGAAAATAAAAGAGCCAGATGTATGGGTGATTCTGCAGGTCTGCATTTTCCTTGGAAAGGATTTGTTTGGAATAGAATTCATGAATTCTTATATTTACAAAAATCATCAGTCCAATTTTTCCAAATCTTTACAAGTTTTCATAAGTATTTTTAATCTAATTACTTTAAAGTAGTACAGTTATCAGAATTCCCACTGTTCATTCAGAGCTCTTCATTCCAGGGTTGAGATAACTATGCATTTGAAACGTTAAGGTCAGACCCTCAGCTGAGGGATTTGCTCCTTCTTGGCTGTGTGCCGGGTGGAGCTGTCAAGCTCACACAGCTGGGGGAATTGGTGCTCATGTCAGTCTCAGGGGCAGGGTTGTGTTGGTGGTCCTGGCCACAGAGATGTGGGATCAGGTGGTAGCAACAGGACAGCCCAGCTTAAGTTCTGCAACCTGGAATGTAGACCGAAGCCTGTGCAAGGGAGGTCAGCCCAGAGCAGACACTGGCCTGAGATGCTCAGAGAACGTGCAGGTGGATAGCAGGTGCTTGGGTCACTGTTCTTGGCTTGTGCTGGGGCCCCGCTCTTGGGGGGATAAATGGAGTACTATGGTGAATCTTCCACGAGAAGTCTGCAAGCTCGCTACAGTCTTTCCTTGGGGTGTTAGCTTTCCAACCTAGCAGATTCCTGACTTTGTTTCAAAAGCATGCTTCTTTCCTCACACAAAATCTTTACAATTTGTCTTTTATCCAAGAGGGAATGAAGGCAATTGATGGTAATTTTGTCAAGTGTTTAATACATAGAAGTTGAATTTTCATGCCAGCGTTTCACATTGTTTTTTTGTGGGTGTTTGACTCTGGCTGTCCCTCTAGACACATGCAGTTCTGACGAGCACACAGGTGTTTTCAGAATGAAATTTATACCCCATTAATATTAATTGGGTGAAAAATGCAGTGCTCTTCAGGAAAAGTTTACTTGGAGGTCACCTTGACTCTTTTCCAGCAAGTGGAGAAATGGCAGAATGTGGTATGGCAAGGTATGCCCTGCACATAGGCTCAGGAGGCCGAGATCCAGGTGAGCTATGTGAGGTTAGGCTCCAGGCCCTCTGCCAGCATGGGGGCAGCATTCCACAGGCTTTCAGTGAAATGGCTCATGCTTCCTTTATCAGCACCTGCTTTTGAATAGCTATTGGTTATGATGTTGTCTATGTGTGTGGCCTCTCCCACTGGAAGACTGTCCTATCCATAGTCAATGCCAGCGTGTGGGTATAATATCACTTCAATGTGGGTGTAAGAAGCCCAGCTACAGAGGAGACTAAAGGGCCTCCAGGGCCTGCCTTGTGGCCAGGAAATCCTCTGGGGTCCCTGTTCAATGACACAGAGACCCATGGTTTCCTGTGGAGGGGGAATGTGTGGCAGGGCAGGTTTTACCCTGGGCCTGGCCTGAGTGCGTGGTTCAGGAGAGCCCTGTGAGGAGGCCATGCTGAGGCTTCTCTTTGCACAAACACTGCTGTGCCCGCTAGAGATAGTTCTCAGGGGAAAAACCTGAGAAAAGGCAGGAGATGGGCCCAGTGGGCTGGCACGGGGGAAGGGGGGATGCTGGGCACATGGGCGAGTTGGCAGCTCTGTGGGAAGAGGCTTCACATTTGAGCTCATGGCTCCCACTTGCTCATTGTGGCTGGATATTCCTTGACCAGGGTGAAGAATTCTTCCAGGAGACTCAGGTTTTGGGTCCTCATACTTCTTTTGGCAATTTATAAAAAATTTGTCATTGGATCTGGCCTCAAGGGCTTTGAGTGTTGGTGAAGAGATTTTATTGTCAATTTTAAAATTATAAAAAATTATCTAATTATGTTTTAAGAAATATATGATTTTTAGGATGAAGAGTCTTTTAGAGACTTATTTAGCTGTGTGGCCTTGAGCAAGTTGTAGGAGTCTTTCTAGACCTCAAATTACCCTTCTTTAAAGGGAAGCAGCTGTACCACATGATTGCTTAGATCTACTCTAGTTCAAAATGGAATGATTCTCCAATGAGGTTCTTTAGTGTAATGATTATCATAATTAGAAAAGCAATGCATATGATATGGCTTCAGGTGATGATACTGGTTAAAAATCACACTGAGATATGAATGGTCATACCAGATCCTTTTCTGAGGTCAATATTGATATAGGGCAGGAATATTGAAAGGTGAGGAGAAAAGAAAACAAACAAAAATAGCAAAATAGAAACAAAAAGGTGTTGAAAATGTGCTGCAGTGGCCAGACAAGATTTGAGTGTTGGTTTTATAGGTTAGTCTCTGTGACCTCAGGCACATTGCTTGACCTTTCTGTGCTTCGGTTTGCCAGTGTCTGAGGTGGTGGAGCCCAGTGTGGAGGCTTTCATGAGGCTTGTGGCAGCTGGAAGAGTGAAGGGGCTACCTCGGGGCAGGATTTTATCAGTTGGTGCTCTGCCTAAGCCACATCCGGGTTAGCACCAGTTTGCATCCCTTAATTCAAGATCAATTCTGAATCTGGGAGTGGAAAGAAGTAAAGGGAGGAATGGAAGTTTCAGTCTTGGCTGTAAAATATTGGTGAAACACTGGGAAGTGGCACCTCCATTTTATGGATCTCAATCTGAAGCACTCTATAAAAACCCATGACTGGCATAACACTTTGAAAAACTGCTTCATTTTCTTCTTTTGGCTCTGCAGTTTGTACGGATTTTGAAAAAGGTGCTAAATAAAAAAAAGAGGCATATTTGTATTTTCAGGGTTTTAATGATTTGTACAATTTTTTTTAAGGTTTAAAAAAGATTCTGTTTTAGGATGACCTCAGTTGGCTTCATAGCCTTAAATGTTTCTGGTCTGAATGGTGTTTGAGAACACAATATAGTCTGTAAAATCTTTCCGTCTCCTTTCAATGAGTCCGTCACTGGGTATGAGAGTCACAGTGGACACTGTGCCTTCCCTTCCTTCATGCCACCATGCCAGCTGGCCTTGAGCCTTCCCACAGGCCAGGGCTCCCTTGGGGCTTCTGGCTTCCCCTTGCCGGCCAGTGATGCCACCCAGGGGTCTGTGGTATTGCTGTCCTCCCCAGACCCTGGGAAGTCTCTCCAGGCCACAGAAGGGTGGAGTAAACACTGGCCATGATTTCCCTCTCCTGCTCTCTAGTTCTTCACTACATCTACTTTCCATGGGTTGGTTCTTTAAAAATGTACAAAATTATTTAATTATTACATAGTGCATATTTTAAAATAAAGGTTTGAAGTCACCTTGGTTAAGAGTCACATACAATAGTACTATGAAAATAAGAACAAAGGATTTAGGAAAAACAGCAGCAACAGATAGAAAGGAAGATACAACCATAATCTAGAGATACTTGCTACTCTTAGCCTTACTTTAACTTTGAAATTTCTGGCAACCTGGGTAGATACATGATAGGTAGAGATAGAAATTAAATAAAACACTATGCACTACATGATTTCCATTATATTGAGAATAGAAGTAGACTAGTTTGAATCGTGAATTAAGAGTCTGTTCTCAACCCTAAACAGAGTACGTGGTGAGTGTCTTCTATACAGGATATTGAGTCTTGACTGGAAGTGATGTAACACTTTCAGGGACTGTAGTCTTCATGTCTATTCCTTATATTTTCTCTAGACCATCACATGAGAGGAGATAAGTTAATTGTAGGCCACCTACTATAAGAGGTATGATGAGTCAGGAATAAGGAGAGGGTCTCAAAAGACAAGCTGTTGAATTGCCAATGAGGAAGGTACACACAGTGCTGCAGTCCTGTCAGCCAGGATGCTTTTACCTGCCTGATTGCCAGTTTCTCTTTCTGCTCTGTTCTGCAGATTGGCCTTGCTCCAGTGTGGCTCGAATCTAGAAAGGAAGGGAAGGACAGGTCAATCTAATGATGTAGAGATAGGTAGGGACCACATGCAGGTCTTGCTAACAGTTTTGTCTGCCCGCCCTCCTTTCTTTCCTCCTTCTTTCCTCCTTTCTTTCTTTCTTTCTTTCTTTCTTTCTTTCTTTCTTTCTTTCTTTCTTTCTTTCTTTCTTTCTTTCTTTCTTTCTCTTTCTTTCTTTCTTTCTTTCTTTCTTTCTTTCTTTCTTTCTTTCTTTCTTTCTTTCTTTCTTTCTCTTCTTCCCTCCTTCCCTCCCTCTCTTTCTCTCTCTTCCCTCTCTCCTCTCTCCCTTCCTTCCTTCTTTCCCTCCTTCCTCTCTCTCTCTTTCTTGATTTTTCTTTTTTTCATTCCTCTTATATTTATTTTTTTAAATCCACCCAAATTGATAGGGAAGGAGTAGACGTTTCAGTATTTGCATATGGCACAATACTATATCTAAAAAACCCTTAAGACTCCACCAAAAAACTGCGATAACTGATAACTGAATTCAGTTTTGGTATTTCATTTAAGAGCAATGGAAAGCCACTGCAGGTTTTATTTTTGTTTCATTTTGTTATTGTTATTTTTAGCATGGGAGACACATGCTATGTTTGAATTTTGAAAATATCGCTGTGTGTGTATTGTGTGTGGAGTTAGCAGGGCAAGGATGTGTGAAGAGACCTGCAAGAGAAAGCCAACACAACAGGTTAGGTGACAAATGAAGGGCTCAGCTCCAGGTAGGATGGTAGCAGTGGGAATGGAGACAAATATGTGGACTTGTGGTAATTTGGGTGTGGACTGGGTGATGAGAGAGAGGAACATGCCAATGACAACTCACAGATTCGGGAATGTAGTGTGGAATGCCAGTAGTAAGGAGGCTGTAGAAGGAGGTTGATGAGTTTGTACTTGGGTATGTCTATGGGTCCCCAGGAGGGGACAGCTGTTGTGAGTTTGTATGTACGTGACTGGATTCGGAGATGTCTTGGATGACAGATTTAAACTGGGAGCCCTCTGCATGTCCCTGGTAATTGAGAGTGGGCGACAGTCCATTGGCTTCTTTCCAAGAACAGAGTGGCCTCAGTGCCTTTGCGTCAGGGAAAGAAGGAGCCAGCAAAGGAGACTTAGCAGGAGGAATTGGGGAGGGAGACCTGGAGAGTGTGGTGTTCCAGGACTCAAGAAGGGAGAAGGGCAAAGCCAAGTACTATTAGGAGTGCACCCATTGGGTGACTGACTAGAGGTAGTTGAATGTCATGAGAGCTGTCTGGGGAAGCAATGAGGGTAGCAGCTAGGCTGATGTGCTGAAGAGGACATGACAGATGAGAAAATGCAAAAGGCACATGTGAGTAAATCTTTCAGGAAGTTAGATTATGAGGGAGAATAAAAGGATAGAGCCCTAGGGTTGAGGAGAATTCCAAAAGAATTTTAAGTGTGTTGGGGAAGGAAGTGGGTGGGGAAGAGTTAAGTTCTAAAGCTTATACTGCTTCAAATATCTTGACTCATTAACCCAAAAGAACAAATGTACAGGGTGCAGGGTTCCGACTATTGCTGCCATGCTCTACTACCTTGCAGGATACCTTGCATGTGGAGATTTAACTTAAACATAAGTGATCCTACAGAGACCGCCATCATGGTGACAGGGAGTGGCTACCTTGAATAATGGGAATAAAAATGAGAATGAAGTCTACAAAAGGAGACACACCGAAGTTAGAGAAGAAAGAGAGGCGCCTTAAGTCTCTCTACCAGCTAGGTGTAATACACACTGTCCTGTCCAAAATTCTTCAATCTATTCCCTAAAGTATAAAAACAACCCCTGGCCTCTGCCCTCCTCTGTGTCCAGTGCTGTCTGCTTCATCGTTTAATAGAGCACATTTCGGGATCAGCTTATACCTCCGAGCACAGGTCCTGTTTCTGTCTGAGGACATAGAGCGCTCTCCCTTCCCTTCTCCAAATAATCCCCAGAAGTGCAACCCATCACTCTACACCTCCGTTGCTGGACCCAGCCAGCGCCCAGGCAGCCAGGAGTCCAACAGTGCCAGCTCTGGACAGCAGGCTCTGCCTTCACAAAGGGAAAAGGAACAAGCCAGAGAAATGCAGGCGTGGGAAGAGTTTGTGCCTGGGAAAGGGATAAAGTATAAGGCGTCTGTTTGCCAAACACCCCACTTAGCCATGTTTTCCAGTGCTAGTGCCTACTGGAGATGGGATTAGGAAACACTTAGAGTGTTCTGCCCAAGAATGGAGAAGGCTCACTTTCTCAAAAAACCTGTGATACATGAGAATTTAGATTTCAGTAGTTAATTGTGCTGTTGTGGATCCGAATATAATGCATTTATTTTTTCATACAACAAAAAACATCCCCTATTTCCTAAGAGGTCCAGTAATCAGATTCAGTTAAGCAAATAATCTGTTTAGAATAATGGAAAAAAAAAATCTATGTGGTGTGAGTGTGAGTGTGGGGATGGAGATCGTCCTTTCCTACCTCCATGTGGCTAATTGTTCATCTCCAACCCTCCTTCACTAATCAAGCATACGAGGGTGGACAACACACACAAACCCCATGTAGACTCATTCACACCTGTGGATGGTCCTGCCTGACTGCTTTTACCTGGTACACTAAATGGGTTCAGAGCTGTCAAGATCTGGGCAGGAAATATATGCTCTATGGAAACATCTCTCCTTTAGTAAGGTAGTGAAGTGGTAATTAAAGCAGCTGCTGGTACTGAGCCCAAACATAAATGGGGAGTGGTGAAAGAAAGGATAGGTCAAGGTGAGAGAGAAAGAAGATTTTTCCATGGGGCATTGTGGGGAGGGGTAGAACCCTGTGTATGAGTCTGATTTTGATTCTGGAATTTTGGGTGTCACAGATTTTTGGCATTCATTTGTGATACTCCTATTATGACTGGCCATGTGGTACCGCCTAAATTTAGCTTGATTGTCCTAGTTTGTCTTCCTGACTTACTCTTCCAGTAATGGGAATCTGTGCTTCTGGAGAGAACAGCAGGAAGTGTGTGGGGCTGGGATGCAGGAAAAACAGCGATCCCCATGAGGAAGATTGAAAATCAATATCCCAAAGGATCTGATTGGATGTGCTGGGCATGGGGAGCAGCAAGAGCCTATGGTAGTGATAATACTGTTCTTGAGGCCAGAATAGTAGTGACACCTTAGTTCATAGTGGTCTCTCTTGAGAAGGACCTGGGCTGGCAGCTGGGAGTGTGGTAGTTAGTGTCTAAATGGGAGGATTCTGGCAAGCACTAAGCTTTTGCTCAGCTTTAGGGGAACACTGGATAATTAGCCATTCTGGTGGGATTTGATGACTTGTGAATTAGACAGAGTATATCTTGGAGACCTCAGCTCCTCAGAGGTTGCAACCTCAGAAATTCCTTATGTTGTGCCTGTCTTTGAACTCTGACCACATATTAGAATTAACTGAAGAACTTACTACCATGCTCAGGCCTCACTTAATAACTGGCTTACCTGGGAACTCAGGGGCAGAAAGATATCTTGGCATTTTTAGAAGTGACAAGGATGATTCTAACTCATGGCCAAGGATTGAGACACTTCAGTAGCTATCTGGTCCTGTTAACCCCTACTCCTCTTGCTGCTGTGATGGGGCTATTAGCACACTCTCTCTCCTGGTTGCACTTGGCTCAAGAAGAAAGCAGGCATTCTGTGTTTCATTGCATTAAGTTAGGATAAATCTGTTTTATTTTACTCTGATAAGTTAAGATGTATCTACTAAACCTTAAGGGAACTACCAAGAAAATAACTAAGAATATGATGAAAAAATCATTAAAGAAATTAAAATATTAGACTGGGGAATACTTCGGGCAAAAGAAAACACTAACAGAGTAACAGTAAAAGAAAAAAGACATGAAACCCACAGAAAACAACATGTAAAATGGCAAATATAAATATAGTTCTATAAGTGATAATGTTAAATGGGAAAAGGATTAAAAAATATAATCAAGTAAGCAATCTGAAAGGCAGAAATTGTCACACTGGATAAATACAAAATCCAGGGGCTCCTGGATTGCTTAGTTGGTTGAATATCCAGTCTCGATTTTAGCTCAGGTCATGATCTATGATTTGTAAGATTGAGCCCCACGTCAGGCTCTGTGATGACAGTGTGGAGCCCACTTGGGATTCTCTGCATCACCTTGCCCCTCCCCTGTGAGCACTCTCTCTCCCTCTGTCTCTCTCAATAAACATTTTTTAAAAATTGCAAGATCCAAGTATATATTCTATACAGGGGAGAAAATTTAGATTCAAAGATACAAGTAGGTTGAAAGTAAAAAGATGGAAAGCTAAATCATGCAAACAGCAGCCATAGGAGAACTGGAGAGACTCTAACAATATTAGGCAAAATACATCTGAAAAACAAAGAATGTTATTAGAGATAAAGAGAGTTGTTTTATAATGATATAAGGGTCAATCCAGTAAAAAGATTTTATAACAACTTAAAACAATTTTATAACAATTTTAAACATAAATATATCTAAAAACAAAGGCCTAAAATATATGAAGCAAAAACAAAGTTGAAGGAGAAATAAAAATTCAATAATGGATGATAGTTGGAGACCTCAATAAATCACTCTTTTTTAAAAAAATGCTTGTTTACTCATTCTGAGAGAGAGAGAGAGAGAGAGAGAGTATGTGTGTGTGAGTGGGAAGGGGCAGAGACAGAAAGAGAGAGGGAGAATCCCAAGAAGGCTCCATGCTATCAGCACAGAGCCCAACCTGGGGCTCGTCTCATGAACCGTGAGATCATGACTAGAGCCGAAATCAAGAGACCAGACACTAACCAACTGAGCCTCTCACACACCCCAACAAATCACTTTTAATAATGAATAGAAAAGGTAGGCTGAAGGTTGACAAGGACGCAGAAGACTTGAACAACACTAGAAACCAACTCGACTTCACAGATGCTTCACCCAACAATAGCAGAAAAAATTTTTTGAATTTAATTTTTTACCTTTTTGAGATATAATTGACACAACAATGTATAACTTTCAGGTATACAGTGTGTTTGTTTATACACATATATTGCAAAATGATCATCACAATAGCGTTAGGTAACACCTTCATCACCTTACATAATTATCTTTTATTTTCTGTGGTGAGAACCTTTAAAATCTACTGTCAGCAACTTTATTTTACTTTATTTTTATTTATAAATACATAAATTAAGTTTACTTATTTATTTGTATTGAGAGACAGAGAGAGCATGAATGGGAGAGGGGCAGAGAGAGGGGGAGAGAATCCCAAGCAGGCTCCATGCTGTCATCGCAGACCCTGACAAGGGGCTCGAACTCACAAACTGTGAGATCATGACCTGGGCTGAAATCAAGAGACAGACGCTTAATTGACTGAGCCACCCAGATGCCCCAACAACTTTCAAGTATGTAATCACCAATATGTACAATAGATCCTCAGAACTTATTTACCTTATAACTGGAAGACTGTTACATTCTTCCACCTCCCAACCCCCGGCAACCATCATTCTACTCATTCTTATGGGTTCAGCTTTTTTGATTCCAAATAAAGAAGTGATATCATACAGTATTTCTCTTTCTTTCGATTACTTCAATTAGCAGAATGCCCTCAATATTCATTCATGTTGCAGCAAATGGTTGGATTTCCTTCTTTCTCATGGCTGATAGTATTCCATTCATTTGTAGATGGACTGCAAAGTTGTGTCTGTGTCTTGTCTATTATGAATAATGCTGTCCTGAACATGAAAGTTTTCAAATCTCGTTGAGACTCTGATTTCATTTCTTATGGATATATATCCAGGAGTGGGATTGCTGAGCCAAATCTTGGTTCTGTTTTTAATATTTTGAGGAACGTCCATACTTTACACAAAGAACCCCACTTTCCATTGTGGCCCCACCAATTTATACTCTTACCAACAGTGCACCACGGTTCCCTTTTCCCACATCCTCACCAACATTGCTATCACTTGTCTTTTTAATGATAGCTTTTGTAACAGGTCTGAGGCAATACCTCATTCTGGTTTTGATTTGCATTTTCCTAATGATTAGTGATGCTGAGAATCTTTTCATGTACCTATTGGTAATTTGTATTTATTCTTTAGAAAAGAAATCTATTCAAGTCCTTGGCCTATTTTCTAATTGAATTATTTTCTTCTGTTCTTTACTTTGCTTTTCATTTTGTTGCCTGCGCCCCCCCTTAAGTATATACATTGTTTATTCCAGTTCCTTTCCATAGTAATTTCTAAGAGAAAATGACATAAAAAATCAGGTTGATTGAAGCTTACATGTGCTGATAATAAGAACCAACTGATAAACATTCCTCACTGTCTAAAATGCTATCTTGGTCATTCTTCCCACAGGACCTAACCCACATGCAGTCAGCCTGAGGTGTCTGTCCAAAGTGCCCCACCATAACTGTTTCCAAATTAATTTATTTAGTTAGTTTTAAATTTTTTAAAATTTAAATTCAAGTTAGTTAGTACATGTGTAGTCTTGGTTTCAGGGGTAGAGCCCAGTGATTCATCTCTTACATAAGACACCCAGTCTTCATCCCCAAAAGTGCCCCCTTTAATGCCCATCACCCATTTAACCCATCGTTTCACCCACCACCCTCCAGCAGCCCTCAGTTTGTTCTCTGTATTTAAGAGCCTCTTATGGCTTGCCTCCCTCTCTGCTTTTATCATATTTTTCCTTCCCTTTTCCTATGTTCATCTGTTGTGTTTCTCCAATTCTACATATAAGTGAAATCATATGCTTTGTTTTTCTCTGACTGAGTTTTTTTTTGCTGAGTGTAATAACCTCTAGTTCCATCCACTTTGTTGCAAATGGCAAGATTTCATTCTTTTTCACTGTGAAATAGTATTCCATTGTATATATGTACCACATCTTCTTTATCCATTCAGCAGTTGATGGGCATTAGGGCTGGTACAGTCACTCTGGAAAACAGTTTTGAGGTTCCTAAAAAATTAAAAGTAGAATTACCCTATGACCCAGCCATTGTACTACTAGGTATTTATCCAAGGATACAAAAAATGCTGATTCAAAGGAGCATATGCACCCCAATGTTTATAGCAGCACTATCAACAATAGCCAAACTATGGGAACAGCCCAAATGTCATTTTGTTACTTTTTTATTTTTCTGTGCAGAAGCTTTTCAGTGTTATGTAGTCTCCTTTATTTTTTATTTTATTTGTGCTGTTGGTGTCATATCTAAAAAATTGTTACCAAGACCAATGTCAAGATTGTTCCCTATGTCTTTCTCTAGGAGTTTTACAGTTTTAGTTTTAGGTCTTATATTTAAATTTCAAGTTAATTTTTTGATTAGTGGAATATAGGAGTCTAGTTTCATTCTTCTGCATGTGATTATCCCATTTCCCCAGCACCATTTATTGAAGAGACTATCCTTTCTCCCTTGAATATTCTTGACTCCTTGTCAAATATGTGTTGACTGTGTATGTAGCAATTTATTTCTGGGCTTTTGATCCTGTTCCATTGGTCCATGTATCTATTTTTCTGCAATCACCATACTGTTTGATTACTATAGCTTTTAGCATAGTTTTAAATTAGAAGCTATGATGCCTTCAGCTTTGTTCTTCTTTTTCTATTATGTTTTGGTTACATGTGGTCTTTGTGGTTTCATACAAATTTTAGGATTGTTTTTTCTATTTCTGAGAAAACTATTTCTATTTTTGTTATTCTAAACTTTTTCTATTTCTGTGAAAATTCTCATAAACATAAGCATTGCTTGAATGATGGCTTTGTGTAGTTGGACATTTTAGCAATATTGTCTCCTGATCCATGAACATGGGATATCTTTCCATGTATTTGTATCTTCTTCAGTTCATCAGTCTTACAGTTCTCACTGTAAAGATCTTTGATCTGCTTAGTTTAATTTATTCCTAAGTTTTCATTTATTTTTTATTTTAAAATAATTTTTAATGTCTTTATTTTATTTTGAGAGAAAGAGTCTGAGTGGGGGTGGAGGGGCAGAGAGAGAGAGGGAGATGCAGAATCTGAAGCAGGCTCCAGACTCTGAGCTGTCATCACAGAGCCTGATGCAGGGCTCGAACTCACAGACTGTAAGATCATGACCTGAGCTGAAGTCAGGCACTTAACTGATAAAGCCACCCAGGTACCCCCATTTATTTTTTAATTGTATAGTTGACACACAATATTATATTAGTTTCAGGCATACAACATAGTGATTCAATATTTGTGTACATTGCAGAATGATTACTACAATAAGTCTAGTTCCCATCTGTCACCATACAAAGTTAGTATATTATTGACTATATTCCTCATGTTGTACATTACATCCTCATGACTTACTTATTTTATAACTGGAAGTTTGTGCTTCTTAATCCTTCACCCATTTCACCCTGTCCAACTCCTTTCCCCTCTTGCAACCACCTATCTATTTTCTGTATCTGTAGGTCTGGGTTTTGTTTTGTCTTTTATTTGCATGTTTGTTTTGTTTTTTAGATTCCACATGTAAGTGAAATCACAACGTATTTATTTTTCTCTTTCTGATTTATTTCACTTAGCATTATACCCTCAAGGTCCATCCATTTTGTTACAAAAGATAAGATTTCATTCTGATTTTATGGCTGAGTAGTATTCTATATGTGTGTGTGTGTGTGTGATCTTTTTTATACATCCATGCATCCATCCATCAGTGGACACTTACATTGTTTTCATATCTTGGCTATTGTAAATAATACTGCAGTGAACACAAGGGTGCATATATTATTTTTTGTTTTTATTTTTGCATAGGACTTTTTTTTTTTTTTTTTGAGACACAGAGAGAGTGCAAGCTGGAGAGGGGTAGAGGGAGATGGGCAGAGAGAATCCCAAGCAGGCTCCGCAACCAGTTCCCAATGGAGAGCCCAATGCAGGGCTTGATCCTACAACTATAAGATCGTGACTTGAATTGAAATCAAGAGTTGGATGCTCAACCGACAGCCACCCAGGCACTCCTGCATGTTTTTTTGAATCAGCGTTTTCACTTTCTTCAAATAGACACCCAGTAGTGTAATTGTGGGATTATTAGGAAGCTCTATTTTTTAAAAATTTTTAATGTTTTATTTATTTCTGAGAGAGAGAGAGAGAGACAGCGTGAACAGGGGAGGGTCAGAGAGAAAGGGAGACACAGAATTTGAAACAGACTCCTGGCTCTGAGCTAGCTGTCAGCACAGAGCTGGACACGGGGAGCCTGGGTGGCTTAGTCGGTTAAGTGTCCGACTTTCGCTTAGGTCATGATCTCGCGCTTCGTGGGTTTGAGCCCCACGTCGGGCTCTGTGCTGACTGCCAGCTCAGAGCCTGGAGCCTGTTTCAGAGTCTGTGTCTCGGTGTCTCTCTGACCCTCCCCTGCTTATGCGGTGTCTCTCTGCTATTAATTGACAAAAAAAAATA